>NC_056743.1:1352318387-1352360887 GCF_019279795.1 Protopterus annectens | reverse complement strand
ATTATGGGGGTTTGATGGACAAGGCATGTAATTCCATGAAGTAGACATTTCACCACGTGGGGGTAATTGGAAAGTACTTTTAGGTAAGAGAGATTATGTGGCAAATTTTGACAAACGCCATCAGGAAACCAGGTATTAATTATTATGCTACCATTAAGCCTTTTTTGCAATTGTTATAATGTTTATTAACATTATAACAAAGCTTAAACATTACAGTTTGACAATATGTACACTATGTTGCTTACATTAATTGTAATATATATTGAGGTAGACACAGAAATATATTTAAATGAGTTTTATAAAATAATTTATATGTACTACAGGTAGTCTTAATGGACCTATTTTTAATAGATTAATTTTTTTATACTTCATTTTTTTACTATTATTATTTATTATTTTTATTTTATTATTCACCTATTTGAATAATTTGAACAATTTGAACAACTGATATTTTCGAGTTTTTCATGTTTTTAAACAATTGTAGTGGAAAGCCATGCTATGGTATATTTATGCACAAAGCGATGTACTGTCATTTTAAATGCAGACTATATGGTGTTTTTGGCACCAAAAAGTTTATAAATTAGGCTATGATTTTGTACCAACTTGTTCTGATGAAGTCTGCATAGTCAGATGAAAGCGCTTAACCGTTGTTTTTATACTATTTTTATAGTATTTATTCAATAAACCATTTTTGTGCCTGTTTGAGTCGTGTTGCACCTGTGTTGCTATTTCATATTATGAAGACATTTTCATCTTATGGACTGTAGTCTAGTAAAATGTGTAAGAAAGTTCAGGGATCGAAGAGTAAAGGCCACTGACCTAACTATGCACTTTCCATACCTGTCGATGATCCTAGAATCCCTATTAGGAAGATGAACAGATGTGGATGTCTCTGACAACTCCTTTTTGATGGCTGCCACCGCTGCCACCACCACAGCATCAACGGGTACTCCTTTGGTAAGAAAAGCCTTGTCCTCGGGTGAAGTTATGAATTTGTTAGGCCTCCGAGGGTAGGTTCCATGGTATCCGGGGACTTCCACGCCTTTTGAGAAAGAAGGTCTATCAGCTCATCAAAAGGCGGAGTCATCCAAGAGGTGGAGGGTTGTGACCTGAAAGCCTTCAGGAGTACTGACTCATCATCAGTAGGATTACTGGGCTAACAGCCACCCCTCTGTTTCAGTACTTCAAAGATATCACCGAAAGTTATATCTTCAGAGGAGGACCATGGGGACCCTTCTGACTCATCTAAGTCAATATCCGATGTGATGGATTCCTGTGGGGAATCCAGATGCTTCCTCTTGCCAAGCCTCTTCCTGGGAACCTCCTCAGTGGGAGCTTCTGGGGAGGTCCTAGAAGAGCAGGGCTCATCCAATGGGGCTACCTAAGACTCTGGGTCTCTATGCTTTTGAGGGATCAGTGAAGCAGAGGCAGAAGCAGGAACTTTAGGGGAGGAGGCTGCTGATACCGATGATGTGGATGTCCAAGGGGACAATGCTCTCTCCTCATCATATCGAAGGCCCCCCAGCTCTGATCCGAGGAAACATCTGGATCCGCAGATACAGCCAGTCTCCACGGCACCACAGCAGTGGGCTCTGAGCCCGAGCTAGGTGCCAAACTCACCCGAGCCGAGGCCCAAAGAAGCAAAGTTGGAACCAAAAGGTCGGTGTGACTATCCTCTCAGGACCCGACCAGTAAGTGCGGCTCCTAGACTCTAAGGTTGGCACCGAAGTCATAACCGATAGACCTGGAAGGGTTGTCGGTCATCGGCTCCGAAACTTCGGATCGAATCGGAGGAGGAACAGTAGAAATGGGCTGAGTCTTGGCCAGTTCCAAAGCCCCAAGGGTTGGCCCCGACACAATTTTTGCTAGCGCCTGGGTCTGCAGGAGCCTCTGCACCACTTGATCTACATCCTTATCAGATAGTCTTGAGGACCGGGAAGAAGCTATATAACAGGCCACTGATTGCAGGACTGGAGACTTTAGAGTAGGAGATACCAGCTCCAATATTGGGGACCGGCTCCTACTAACAACAACCTCCAGTTCCATAGTAGTCCGACTCTGTTTGGATGTCGATGAGCCCTTCTTCGGCTCCAACCCAGAAGACAAGCTAGAAGACAAAGTCTTGGATGATTTTGCAGGTTTGTCCTTATCCAAAGATTTTTGAAAGGAGGACTTCAATAATCCCCTGGCTATTAATTTGATCCTACGTTCATGGAGAACACGAGAGCTAAATGAATGACAGATGGCACAATTCTCCTGAAGGTGAACCTCACCTAAATAATAAACACACTCTGTGTGACCATCTGTAATAGACATCTTTTGTCCACATTTGGGACACTTTTTGAATCCAGACTTACTTTATTGTATAGCCATGTCTCAACAAGAGAAAGCTAACAATTAACAGGCAAAGTACACTATATGATTGGAGAAAATACACAATCCTACATATAAAGTAGCACCAATAAAAAAACAGAGCTCTAACTCTATAAATATTTAAGCATTACCGCACACACTATATGACTAGCTATGAAAAGCACACAATACTATATATGTATAGGACAGCCCTAATAAAACAACCGGGCTCTAACGAAGTTCTACAATTTCTAACACTACAGCACACAGAAAAAAGCAACTACTGGCCTAAAAAAAAATCCGGGCGAAAGCGTAGCACACTATTTCTAACTCTACAGCACACACTATAAGGATAGGGAGAAAAAATTTTAACTAAACAACTCGCTAATTCAAACGAGTTGTTATAAATCGGCCTAGAAAAAGGAAAGGCCACTAACAGAACAAATAATGCACTCTTTACATTTTAACTACCTAACAACACTCACTAGACACTAAGAAAACAGCAAGAGCTCTATATCCAGGAATATAAAAACTATTGAGAAATATAAAGACATTTTCAATAATACTGGCCAGAACTGTCGAACTCCCGATCTGTTGCACCAGCAAACGAGATCTGAAGGAAGCACCACTGCATCATGGGATAAGGAGTAGGCCCACGAGCTGCTTGAAGACCTCGAGTTTTTGTATTTGGCAGAGGATCGGCTCCAAACCCATCAGTGAGAATGAAGGCGAGATAGAACAACTTCACATCAGCAGTTAAACTAAGTTAAGGTACTCTGGCTAACAAAGTTTGCAGATGACTGCAAACGGGGAGTCATTATTGAATCCCCAAATGATGTGGATATTCTACAAAAGGGTCTTACAGAAACAGATGTTTGGTGCCAGAGCCATGGGCTCAAGCTCAATGCCAAGAAATGTACAGTTATCCACTTTGGGGAAAAAACATGTACCCATGAATTACCACATAGGTGGCAGTACACTAAACACCGAAAGTATAATAAAAGACTCAGGTAGACAGTGGTCTCACCTTCGATAACCACATCACCATAACAGTCATGAAATCCTTCTATGTGGCACACTTCATCACTAAGGGCTTTTCATCCAGAAAAAAGGAGGTCATTGTCTCACTGTACTCATCCCTAATTAGACCCAAGTACCTCTCAAGACATCTGCAACAAATGGAAAGGCCGTAGAAATACCTTACTAAAAGAATCACAGGCCTAAAGCAGATGCCCTATACTTACTGTCTAAAAAAACTCTGTTGCATATCGTCTACTCAGACGCGATCTCTGCTTAACATACAAGGCTATGTCAAACCAAGAGTTGTTGGACATGCTACACTTAAAGAAATCCCAATCATTCAGAGCCACAGACTCCAAGGATCTAAATCTTGTCATCACAATGAACACAACATGCTGGAGGGATAAGTTCCTGACCAAGAGACTCCCCAGACTCTGGAATAGACTGCCCATACATGTCAAGCACAGCACCTCTTTGGCCCTCTTCAAAAGGAACCTTGATGATTGGATGGGAGATGGGAAATGCACACCGGGGATCTCGTCAGTCGCTCTGCTAGACAGGGGTCCAAGGAAGTAAGCATTGTGGGAAGAAATAGCCAAGGAATTGTTATGGCTAGGCTTGTATAGGCCCTAGGGGGGGGGCCCCTGAACAAAGGGTAAAAGGTCAGTTAAAAAATCCCCTTGGGGGGCCCCCTTTCCTTTGGGGGTCCAGGATCCAGGGCCACGAATACAGTGTGTTAGGAGAAAGGGGAACCAAATTTGGAGGCCAGAATGGGGCAATGAGGATTATCGTCCTTTGCAGGTTGTTGGCTTTCTGCAGAAACTTTGTAATCAGGGGGAAAGGAGGAAAAGCGTACAGGAGACCCGGGGGGCCAATCGTGAATCAGCGTCCTGGGGACTTCCCCTGGAGGGGGTAATAGGGCAAAGTAGCTCCTGCATTTGGCGTTCATTGGAGACGCAAACAGATCGCAGGAAGGCTGGCCCCACTTGAAAAATCTTCGCAACTGACTGTTTAGGGACCACTCGATGCGGCAACAGGATTGCTCTGCTCAGCCTGTCGGCTATGACGTTGGATGACCCGGGATGTGCGTTGCTATCAGAAAGCGATCCGTGGACTCCGCCCATTGCCAGATTCTCATGGCCTCTCTGCATAGCTGATAGGACTTGGTTCCCCCCTGCTTGTTTATGTACCAGACTAAAGACATGTTGTCCGTCTGAACTGCAATAGTCCCTAGAGGAAGAAGGGGAGCAAAGTGCTGCAACGCTAGAAACACTGCCCTCAACTCTAGAACATTGATGTGCAGATTGTACTCTAAATTGGTCCATTCGCCTTGGACTGTCTGTCCCTGAAAGATGCCCCCCCACCCTATCAGGGAAGCATCCGTGGTCACCGTAGCTGTCGGCGTGGGTAGCACAAATGGTCTTCCTCTGGAAAGGTTGCAAGTCTGAAGCCACCAGACTAGGTGCGACTTGCATGTGTTTGTGATCAGAATTTTGTGTGTCAGAGGTAGCTGTTGGAACGACCATTGTGCAAACAGTAGCCATTGTAGAACTCTCATGTGCAGTCTTCCCAAAGGTATCGCAATGAGAGAAGCTGCCATGAGGCCCAAAACCTTTAGTACCAGTTTTGCTGGGGATTTTTTGGACGACAGAAGAAGAGATATGTGAGTCTGAAGTGAAACTATCCTTTCTGGAGGAAGCCTTAGAATTAACTGATGCGTATCTAATTCCGCTCCTATGAATAAGATACGCTGTGATGGCTGTAGTAAGGATTTTTCGAAATTTACGGAAATTCCGAAGTGAACACACAATTGAAGAGTGTAATCCCTGGCCTGTATCAGTTGACGCTGAGTGGTGGCAGAAAGGAGCCAGTCGTCCAGATATGGAAACACCTGGAATCCTAGCCGTCTCAGGTGAGACGCTACCACTGCCATGCATTTGGTGAAGACGCTGGGGGCTGAGGTCAAACTAAAGGGCAGGGCTCGAAACTGAAAGTGACTGGCTCCCAGCCGGAAGCGCAGATGATCTCTGGACGCCCTGTCCATTTTGATGTGGTAGTATGCGTCCTTCAGATCTATTGAGCACATCCAGTCGTCCTTCTGTAAAAATGGAAGGATCGATTGAAGCGTGACCATTCGGAACTTTCTTTCTTGACGAAGGTATTGAGGTTGCTTAGGTCCAGAATGGGCCTCCAGTCCCCTGTCTTCTTTGGAACTAAAAAGAACCTTGAGTAAGTTCCGAATCCTCTTTGGTCCGCTGGGACTGGTTGGATGACTCTTTTTTCTAGCAGCTTTGAAATTTCTATAGCTGCTGGTTCTCGCAGATGGGGCGGCACATCTGGGAGTTTTCTCTTCGGAATGGGTTTGTATTGGAATGGAATTCTGTAACCTCTGGTAACAACGCTTTTTACCCAGTTGTCTGTAGTAATGTTTTGCCAGGCCTGAGGGTATAAAGCTAAGCGACCCCCGACTGCCTCCAGAGCAGGACAGTCGGGCCTCCTCTCAGGAGTGCTGGAAAGGTTTCCCAGGGAGTGTATCCCTGTCACCTTGATTTTGCGGACCCCCTCTGCCGCCAGGGCGGCGTCTTCCACCTCTGCCTCCTCCTCTGCCTCTAGAGGGGGCATCACCCTGTGCGCCTGGGAAAGAACCTTGGGGTTTTCGAAACCACATTTTTCCACCGCGTTGCCCTTTGGGGTACGGTCTGGATGGGGTGGAAAAACGGACTCCGACAGCAGACAGAGTCTTTCCCTCCTGCTCACACCGGGTAAGGGTCTCCTTTACTTTGGGGCCAAAAAGAATGGCACCGTCAAATGGGGCGTTAGTAAAGGAAGACTTGAAGGCTTCCGCAAATGAACATAAGCGCATCCAGGATTGTCTGCAAAGAGCAATCGCTGAAGCTGCTGCCCTACTCGAACCTTCGCGTGAGATCAGCCTCATGGACGAGTTTACAATGGATGTAAGGGTATTAAGTTGTGCTGTCACTTTCTCTGAGACAGCAGCATCTGTCGTACCCTGGAGGGTATCTCCCAACTCTTTGACTAGATCCCTCTGTAGCCGTGTGAAGTGGGTCAAATAGTTCAGGGATCGCATAGAAAAAGCCGCTGAACTAAAAATGCGCTTCCCATACCTGTCCATAGTCCTAGAATCTTTACTAGGGGGATGGACAGATGAGGAAGATTCCGACATCTCCTTTTTCGTGGCCGCTACCACCACCATAGCGTCCACTGGAACTCCTTTTGTCAAATAAGCTTTGCCCTGGGGTGCAGTAATGTATTTATTAGGCTTCCTAGGGACTGGCTCCACCGTGTCAGGAGCCTCCCACGCCCTTCGAGCAATCAGCTCCATTAATTCATCGAAGGGCGGGGTGACCCAGGAGGAGGAAGAGGCGAGCAGCGAATGCCTTCCAGCAAAACTGACTCATCCTCAGAAGGGGGAGGCTTGCCAATCACCTCTCTGCTTTAGGATCTCCAGGATGTCAGAAAAAGAGACATCCTCTGAGCGTGACTTTGGGGACCCTTCTGACTCATCTAAGTCAGTGTCCGATGTCAAAGATTCTTGTGGAGAATCTAAGTGTCTCCTCTTACACAATCTTTTCCTCGGAACTTCTTCGGTGGGAGCATCCGAAGAAGCCTCCGAGAAGAGGGGGCACCCTCCAGGGGTGGCTGCGACACAGGTGCTCGACGCTTAGATGTAGCCCTGGGTGCAGAGGAGGATAACGGTCCTTTATGGGGAGGAGAAGCTGTTTCTGCTGATGTGGTTGTCTGGGTAGACAACACCTTCTTCATGAGGTCGAAAGCCCCGGGTCCCAGTCGAGGTATCTCCGGTTCGAAGAAATGGGAAGAATCCCGAAACAGGCACCCGAAGGCATCGACCCGAGGGCGGAACCGAGTCGATCCGAGCCGAGGCCCCGAGAGGGAGAGTCGGAACCGAAACATCGGTCCGACTCTCGGTCCCGGAACCAAGGATGGATCTTCGGCTCCGAGACTCCAGTACCGGCTCAGACGGAGTCGAGGTGAACGGAGCCGACCGAGAAAAGGACGGTTCTGGCACCGAGGGCTCCACAATCAGCAGGTCAGCTTCTTCCGGCTCCGAAGACTGGACAGGCCTCGGAGGAGGAACAGATGGAGATAAGGGAAGGCCTTCAAGTCTCGACACCAATTGAGAGGAGACCGAGATAAGTTTGGATAAGGCCGTATTCTCCATTAACTTCTGCACCATGCGGTCTACATCGGTGTCGGAGAGGGGTCTGGAAGAACGAGTCGAAGGAATCGAAGACGGAGCCGACCTCAAGAGTGTCGGGGAGGAGCTCCATCACGGTTCCAAGACTCGAGACTTCGGAAGCTGACAACAGTTGAACACCGGCCCGAAGTCTGTGGAACGGTGAGCTAACTTTAGTTGAAGAGCTCGGGCCGATGACCTGGGCTCCGACGTCTTCGATTCCTTCGAGGATTTGGATGCCTGGTCTGAAGCATCCAGAGCCTCTTGGAAGGTTGGTTTTAACAAACCCCTATCCATAAGTTTCCTGCGCCTATCTGTCATGACCCTCCCACTGAAAGAATGACAAATAGAGCAGTCTTCTTGCAGATGGAGAGGGCCAAGACAGCAGACGCAGGAACTATGATTGTCAGTAACTGACATCTTTTGCCCACATTGGCAACGCTTAAAACCCGATTTAGCCTTTTCAGACATCTCACACTAAATATATATGGAAACTGAAAAGTCAAGTCCAGTAAAGCAGTCAAGTCCGGTGAAATTGTCGAATCCAGTAAAGAAGTCAATCCGGTAGTCAAATCCTTGTAAGGGGTGGTAGGCCCCGAGGAGAACTCTAACAAGTTTAAAATAAACTTAACGGAACCGAGAATCCCTCAACCTTACCACACACACACAATATGTCACTAACAAACTTTTTATAATAAAATAGCTAAGAAAAATACAAGAATAAATTCTTAATCTTATCTTAGGTGCTCGAGCTCGACCCAGTGATGCGAACGCTGCAGCGGCAAACTAGATCTGAGGTAAAGGCAGAGGGGGATTGTGGGTATTAGGTTGTCTCGAGCTTCTTCTCGATGCAGAGCTTGCAAGCGGCCGACACGGAGCCGAGGATCGGCTCCGAACCCATGTGTAAGAACAAACGGCGAGATCGAACACTCTCACATCTTTAGGGGAGGAGGCTGCTGATACCGATGATGTGGATGTCCAACGGGACAATGCTCTCTCCTCATGGTATCGAAGGCCCCCCAGCTCTGATCCAAGGAAACATCTGGATCCGCAGATACAGCCAGTCTCCACGACACCAAAGCAGTGGGCTCTGAGCCCGAGGTAGGTGCCAAACTCACCCGAGCCGAGGCCCAAAGAAGCAAAGTTGGAACCAAAAGGTCGGTACGACTATCCTCTCAGGACCCGACCAGTAAGTGCAGCTCCTAGACTCTAAGGTTGGCACCGAAGACAGAACCGATAGACCTGGAAGGGTTGTCGGTCATCGGCTCTGAAACTTCGGATCGAATCGGAGGAGAAACAGTATAAATGGGCTGAGTCTTGGCCAGTTCCAAAGCGCCACGGGTCGGCCCCGACAGAATTTTTGCTAGCGCCTGGGTCTGCAGGAGCCTCTGCACCACTTGATCTACATCCTTATCAGATAGTCTTGAGGACCGGGAAGAAGCTATATAACAGGCCACTGATTGCAGGACTGGAGACTTTAGAGTAGGAGATACCAGCTCCAATATTGGGGACCGGCTCCTACTAACAACAACCTTCAGTTCCATAGTAGTCAGACTCTGTTTGGATGTCGATGAGCCCTTCTTCGGCTCCAACCCAGAAGACAAGCTAGAAGACAAAGTCTTGGATGATTTTGCAGGTTTGTCCTTATCCAAAGATTCTTGAAAGAAGGACTTCAATAATCCCCTGGCTATTAATTTGATCCTACGTTCATGGAGAAAGTACAGTTTTGTACCTACCATAAATGTAGATGTCCGAGAGGTATGCATCTGCAGTCCTAACAAATGGGTTGTCCTGTCCTCAGGCAGCCCTTGATCGGCGATTCCAAAGTCTGGGTCTGGCCTCGGCTGATGTCGCACTTCACCCGACGTCATAGCTGCAGTTCTTCGGGTATAAAGGTATCAGCCGACGCCATTTTCCTCAGTGTTTCTTGCCCCAGGTGCCCTCTAGGAAGGCTAAATTTGGATAAATGTAAAAGTTTCCAAATAACAGACAGCAAATAAAAAATAAACATGTATGTACATATATACAAACAAATACACCATAATAGATTCCCCCAGCTAGCTAGAAGATGGGCAAATACCCTAGGAGTACCACAGAGGGGAAGGAGGGAGGCTAATCCTGACTGCAGATGCATACCTCTCGGACATCTACATTTATGGTAGGTACAAAACTGTACTATGTCCTTCAAGGATGCATCTGCAGTCCTAACAAATGGGTAGAATACCATAGCCAAACTGGGGGAGGAGGTAATAATAAGATTATGGTGTAGTTAAGATCCCTTGCAAAACAGCAGTGGCAAAACCTGCTCGGGATCTGGAGTATAAGGGTAAATTATAATGCTTGGCAAATGTATGCACGGAGCTCCAAGTAGCAGCCTCTAGAATGTCTTTGGTAGCCACTCCTCGTAGAAAAGCTGTAGTAGTGGCTGTAGCCCTTGTGGAATGAGGTCTGATGTTTTCTGGAGTTGTCTACCCATGGTAAGAGTAACAGAATCTAATGCAATTTCCTATCCACTTAGAGATTGTCTGTTTTGAAATTGCTTTGCCTTCCATTCCTGTTGCATATGCTACCAGTAACTGGTCAGTTTTTCTACTGTTCTTGGTTCTGTCCAGGTAGTAGCGCAATTGTCTATGTACATCCAAGGTGTGTAATAGCCTTCCTCCCCTGTTCTGTGGGTTGGGGAAGAATGTAGGCAGGTGGATAGCTTGGTTTAAAGATACCCTGGAGACCACCTTTGGCATAAAAGTAGGATTAGTTCTCATGGCCACTCTATCTTGATGGAAGATAAGGAAGGGCTGTACTGCCATTAATGCCTGTAATTCCGAAACCCTTCTTGCTGAAGTGATTGCAAGCAGGAAAGCAGTTTTCCATGATAAGTACTGTAATTCTGCTGTTGCTGCTGGCTCAAAAGGAGGGAGTGTCAATTTTTCTAGCACAAAGTTCAAGTCCCAAGCGGTCAATGGTGGCTTCCTTGGTGGTTTTACATTTTTAATTCCTCTCAGAAACTGCCTGAGTAGAGGATGTGAGAAGACTGGAGGATCCATGTTGTATTCTGCCGAAATAGCTGATGCATGAATCTTAATGGAAGATTAGGACAGGCCATTGTGGAAAAGTTCTGCCAAGTATTCCAGGATGTTAGCTATGTTTACCAGTGACACATTTTCTTCTTTTGCTGCACTCCAAATGAGATATCTTTTCCATTTTGCTGAATAAGTTTTCCTTGTTGAGGGGCTGCGAGCCTCCAAGATAATGTCCTTAACCCTTTGAGATAAATCTGGGTTATTTTGTCTTATGCAATGTTCCAGGCAGCTAGCTGCAACGTTTTTAGGTTTGGATGCAGGGTTTTGAAGTCGTTCTGTGTTAGCAGTAAGGGAACTAGGGGCAGAGGCCATATTTGTTCCCGAGACATACTCCTCAGTAATGGGTACCAATGCTGCCTCGGCCAGTCTGGAGCTATCAGGATGATCCTTGGCCGGTCTTCTTTGATCTTCAGTAGCACCTTGTGCATCAAAGGAAGAGGTGGGAATGCATATGCTGCCAGGTTTTTCCAACTGAAAGATAGGGAGTCCACCTTCCAAGCAAGTGGGTGGTATGCCCTTGTGCAGAATTTTTTCAATTGGTGGTTGTGTGGGGATGCGAATAAGTCTATTTCTGGTAGTCCCCATTTCCTTGTAATGGATTTGAAGATGTCTGGATGCAGCATCCATTTGTGGGCATCCGTGGAAGTTCTGCTTAGGATGTCTGCTAGTATATTTTCTTTTCCTGGTACAAATATTGCCTGTAGCTGAATGTTGTAGCTCAGGGCCAGATTCCAGAGGTCCATTGCCATCCGGCATAGAGGGTATGAATGTGTGCCTCCCTGTTTGTTGATTACCACATAACTGTGGTGTTGTCCGTCCTTATCAGCAATTGACCCTGTTGAAGAAACGGTCTGAATGTCTGGATTGCCAGTTTTACTGCCAGCATCT
Organism: Protopterus annectens; assembly: GCF_019279795.1. Taxonomy (NCBI): domain Eukaryota; kingdom Metazoa; phylum Chordata; order Ceratodontiformes; family Protopteridae; genus Protopterus; species Protopterus annectens. Next base: position 1,352,349,331 of record NC_056743.1, on the reverse strand, counting down.
CCTTTTGATTTATGTGTAGGTTCAGCTGGTCTTGAGTCCATAGGCCTTGTATGCACTTGTCCAGCATGTGTGCCCCGCAACCGAGGTCTGAGGCGTCTGTGGTGACAGTCTGGCTTGGTTGAGGGCTGTGGAAGGGCAATCCCTTGTTCAATTGACAGGCCTGGGCCCACCATTGGAATTCTTGGAATTTGGGTTTCTAGGCTGTGCTTGTGCTGAGACCATAAATTCCTTAGGTACCATTGCAACTTCCTCATATGTAGTCTGGCATGTGGAATCAATATTAGGCAGGATGCCATGTAACCCAGGGCTTGCAGGACTTTCCTTGCTGTTAGCTGGTTCTGCGTTGTTAATGCCATGAAGTAGAGAGGAAGGTGCTTCTGCTTTTCTGCTGTGAGGGATGCCATTTGATTTGATGTGTCCAGTTCTGCACCCAAGAAAGTTATTGTCTGGGATGGTATCAGCCTTGACTTTTTTATATTGACTGTGTATCCCAGGGCTTCTAGTAGATGAATGAACTTTTTCAAATCTTTTTCTAATTTGTTTTGGTTGTCCGCTTGTAACAGGCAGTCGTACAGGTAAGGGTAAATTTGAATCCCCTGAAGCCTGCAATAAGCAATTACTGATGCCAGGCATTTTGTGAATACTCTGGGCGCAGTAGATAAGCCAAAGGGCAATGCTGAGAATTGATAATGCTCTGATCCTGCAAGAAATCTGAGGTATCTTCTGCAATTTGGTCGTATGGGGACGTGCAGGTATGCCTCCTTGAGATCTAGAGTTACCAGCCAAGACTCCTTGCCCAGCATGGGAAGGAGCTGCTGTAGGGTCAGCATCTTGAATTTTGGAACAATGAGATATGTGTTTAGAGCGGACAGGTCGAGAATAGGTCTCCATTGGTTTTCTTTTCTTGGCACCAGGAAAGGTCTGGAGTAAAATCCTTGTCCTTGTTCCATAGACGGTACCTTTTCTATAGCTCTCATCCTTATCAAGTGGTCTATTTGTTCTAGAGCTTTTTTCTTTTGATTTGGAGGTAGGTTTGGCATTCCTCTCTTCCTTGGTAGAGTATAGAAGATAAACCTGTAACCTTGATCTATTGTCTGTAAAATCCATTTGTCTCCCGTGATGTGATACCAGTTTTCCGAAAATAAGGCTAGCTTTCTGCCTAAGGGTGCTTCTAGTTGTTCCCTGGTAGGCGGTCTCAGAGCCAAGTCACTGTGATTGTCCTGTGGAAGTGGTAGTGGCTGGATCTGTGGCAGTACTTCGCTGGTTGTTGGGCTGCCACTGACGGCCCCTGTAGGCACCTCTGGATTGACCCCTGCCTCTTGGGCGCCTATTCCTGCCTCTCTGTGCTCTGGTGTCTGGAAAGGACCAATTCTTGGAAGGCCAGTTCCTACTAAACCTTGGAGGCTGGACCTGTAAGAAATCCTTGACTGTCTGGACAGATTTTGCTTTCTCTTCCACCTTCTTCAGCACCTGCTGTGCAGGGGAGCCGAACAAATTGAGCTTATCCATGGGAGCATCTAGAAGCTTTGATTTAACATGGTCTAGTAAGGACTGCTCTTTTAACCATGCATGCCTTCTGATCACTGTACCAGTCATTGCTGATCTAAAGGAAGCCTCCAGTGCATCATAGCCGCATTTTAAGGAATGATTACTGACCTGCTGAATGTTATGTACCATTTCCTGAAGAGATTTTTTGTCTAATGGTTCAGGGGAGGACAGTTTTTTAGTTAGCTGATCTAACATATATTCCTGATACTGAATCATGTGGAATTGACAGTTTAAGGCCCTAGCTGAAAGAGTAGCAGAAGTGTAAACTTTTTTACCCCATCTCTCTAAGGCCCTGGATTCCCTTTCAGAGGGGAGGGGGTTTTTGGCAGAGGTAGCTGCTACTGCCTTGGGTCCCTGTGAAATAGTTTCAGGATCTGCCAAAGGAGCCTTATACAAATGATAATGTGTGTCCGGAACCCTGTAGTACCTGTTGGGCTTAGCAGGGGCCGGAGGAAGTGAATCAGGAGCAGTACAAGAATCATTAAATGCATCATCCACAACAGTAAGTACTGGAGGGATGGCTAAAAGCCTATGCTGTGGCAAATGCAAAAAGGTCCTAAGCCTTTTCCTAGAGTCTGAAAAATCCTGGCCCTGCCATTGAAATTGTTCCCTCATAGCATGCAAGGTTTCCCCAAAAGAAAATTCCTCAGGAGGAGAGGCAGAAGGAATGGAGTCTTCTGCATCAGAGTCCTCATAAGGAGAATAAGGGCCCTCTGGAGGGTCTGTATGTTCTGAATCATCAGAGGAGTAATCTGTAGAAACTGGCTCAGGGGGCTCTGCTCTAGGCCTCTTCTCTGGAGGTGGGTGAGAGGCTCTGTCAGGGTGAGGTTGGGATCCCCGGATCAAAGAAATAAGATCCTCTGCTAGACTAAGCATTTGAGTACTAGAGCTAGGCCTGTGAGAGGGGGACCTGGCAGGCACATTCTTGGTAGATTTTGCTGCTTTAGCCCTGGCAAAAGCCTTAATCGACATGAATGCAGGGGGCCTAGCAGCACCACGTGCAGGAGTAGATATATCTAAAGGGATAGTATCAGATAAATCCTGTGATCCTGCAGGAGCAGGTGGGATTTCAGTAGCAGATTCAGCCATGCTGGATGAGGCCTCGGTAGGAGGCAAGCTTTCGGCTGAAGGAAGGACCGTGGACTCGGTTTCAGCCGAAACAGAGACACTCGCGGTTGACTTAACCGCAGTTTCGGCCGAAACCGCGGACCTCGAGTGTCGGTCCTTTTCCTTGCGCTTTTTAGTAAATTGTGAAGTCGGAGTTTCCGACGGCATGTTATAAGCAAAAGCGGAGCCGAAAAACTCCTCAGCAAATTCCGACCGACGTCTAAGTGTCCGTCGGTTGAAAGAAGCACAGGCTAGACAAGCTGCTACGTCGTGGTCTGGGCCTAAACAAGGTAGGCAGTAAGAGTGGAAATCTTTATGAGGTATTTGTTTCCCACAAGTTAAACAGTTATTCACTTTTTCTGACATCGGCTGAGGCAAGAAAGAGTCCCCAACGGGGTACTTAGCTTTTTAGAAGTCTTCTGTAGTAGTAATCTCTGGTTCTGACCGACCGGCACTTGCGAACAGCTTCTGCTTGGCAGCCGCAAGAAAGACTGAGGAAAATGGCGTCGGCTGATACCTTTATACCCGAAGAACTGCAGCTATGACGTCGGGTGAAGTGCGACATCAGCCGAGGCCAGACCCAAACTTTGGAATCCGGCCGACCGAAGGGCTGCCTGAGGACAGGACAACCCATTTGTTAGGACTGCAGATGCATCCTTGAAGGACATCACGAGAGCTAAATGAATGACAGATGGCACAATTCTCCTGAAGGTGAACCTAACCTAAATAATAAACACACTCTGTGTGACCATCTGTAATAGACATCTTTTATCCACATTTGGGACACTTTTTGAATCCAGACTTACTTTATTGTATAGCCATGTCTCAACAAGAGAAAGCTAACAATTAACAGGCAAAGTACACTATATGATTGGAGAAAATACACAATCCTACATATAAAGTAGCACCAATAAAAAAACAGAGCTCTAACTCTACAAATATTTAAGCATTACCGCACACACTATATGACTAGCTATGAAAAGCACACAATACTATATATGTATAGGACAGCCCTAATAAAACAACCGGTCTCTAACGAAGTTCTACAATTTCTAACACTACAGCACACAGAAAAAAGCAACTACTGCCCGAAAAAAAAAATCCGGGCGAAAGCGTAGCACACTATTTCTAACTCTACAGCACACACTATAAGGATAGGGAGAACAAAATTTAACTAAACAACTCGCTAATTCAAATGAGTTGTTATAAATCGGCCTAGAAAAAGGAAAGGCCACTAACAGAACAAATAATGCACTCTTTACGTTTTAACTACTTAACACTCACTAGACACTAAGAAAACAGCAAGAGCTCTAGAAAAATATCCAGGAATATAATAACTATTGAGAAATATAAAGACATTTTCAATAATACTGGCCAGAACTGTTAAACTCCCGATCTGTTGCACCGGCAAACGAGATCTGAAGGAAGCACCACTGCATCATGGGATAAGGAGTAGGCCCACGAGCTGCTTGAAGACCTCGAGTTTTTGTATTTGGCCAAGTCGGAGCAGAGGATCGGCTCCAAACCCATCAGAGAGAATGAAGGCGAGATGGAACAACTTCACATCAGCAGTTAAACTAAGTTAAGGTACTCTGGCTAACAAAGTTTGCAGCTGACTGCAAACGGGGAGCCATTATTGAATCCCCAAATGATGTGGATATTCTACAAAAGGGTCTTACAGAAACAGATGTTTGGTGCCAGAGCCATGGGCTCAAGCTCAATGCCAAGAAATGTACAGTTATCCACTTTGGGAAAAAACATGTACCCATGAATTACCACATAGGTGGCAGTACACTAAACACCGAAAGTATAATAAAAGACTCAGGTGGACAGTGGTCTCACCTTCGATAACCACATCACCACAACAGTCATGAAATCCTTCTATGTGGCACACTTCATCACTAAGGGCTTTTCATCCAGAAAAAAGGAGGTCATTGTCTCACTGTACTCATCCCTAATTAGACCAAAGTACCTCTTAAGACATCTGCAACAACTGGAAAGGCCGTAGAAATACCTTACTAAAAGAATCACAAGCCTAAAGCAGATGCCCTATACTTACTGTCTAAAAAAACTCTGTTGCATATCGTCTACTCAGACGCGATCTCTGCTTAACATACAAGGCTATGTCAAACCAAGAGTTGTTGGACATGCTACACTTAAAGAAATCCCAATCATTCAGAGCCACAGACTCCAGGGATCTAAATCTTGTCATCACAATGAACACAACATGCTGGAGGGATATGTTCCTGACCAAGAGACTCCCCAGACTCTGGAATAGACTGTCCATACATGTCAAGCACAGCACCTCTTTGGCCCTCTTCAAAAGGAACCTTGACGATTGGATGGGAGATGGGAAATACACACCGGGGATCTCGTCAGTCCCTCTGCTAGACAGGGGTCCAAGGAAGTAAGCATTGTGGGAAGAAATAGCCAAGGAATTGTTATGGCTAGGCTTGTATAGGCCCTAGGGCCAAAAGCCTAGTATCAGACTATGAACCTAAGTCAGTGTAGCAGCCTTAGGGACATGTTAACAGAAAATATTGGTGAACTCCATGTTACACTTGGAAAGGAATCCTGACTACAAGAAAAAAAAAAAAAAAAAAAGAGTCTGCAGAGCATGGGATGGCATAAGGTGCTTGGAGGGTGTGGAAGCAAGCAGACCACTGCAGTACAAATGATGATTTCTGAAATCAGAGAAACTGGTTCTCAGCACGGAGTGAGCCCATTGCAGCAGAGCACAGCAAAAAGCACCAAAGACCCGCTCATGAAAGTCTGCCAGTTAGATGCATTTAAAGATCAGCAAAAAATGCACTGTATGCTGCTGCTCAACTCACAAAGGACAAGGATATTTGTCACAACAGCAGCTGTATAAAATAGGCAACTATTACCCCCCTCTACCTAGGAAAAAGATATGGTTAGTGATGTGGAATCCCACCATGCCCACTAGTAACACCACAAGAAAAGAAGCTTAAAAACATTCAACAGCAGCAACAAAATATAAATGAAAGTTATGTACTTTATATAACTGAAGATCCATGTTGTCTTGTTCTGTCTGGTTCAACAGTTGGGTTATCGGATCCAATCTGACTTGACCTCTGCACGTTTTCCCCTCAAATTGCTTGAATCAAGTGGTCTGACTATTCCTCTACCCATTCCAGAGCCAGCAAATGACAATTTAGGATGGGAGACAGAAGGAATGCTAAACCAGTTTATTATCAAAATATTGAAGTGGATTCAGTCAAATCTACTTTGGCGAAGTCCGGAGGTTGAACGGTGACAATGGTGAACTCCGACATTGTCGAAGTACAAATCTCACCCCTATCTTGACCCATGATAATCTTGTTCCGAGGTCGATTTCAGGATGTAATCTGACAATATCGGAATTCGGCATTGTGACTTTCGCGGATGTGGGTCAATGATGCGATCATTCGACCAAATCCACTTCAACATTTTGATAGTAAACCTGCTAAACCAGATGGAACGAGACAACATGGATCTAGCATTGTGGTAAGCGCATAACATTTGTATCCAATGTCATCTTTTCTGTCCAATTCAACAGTTGGGACATATTCCAAAGCTATCCGAAAAACTGGGTAGTCTCATTTAAGAATATTCCTGAATATGTTAGAGCCAAAGAATGTATGAGATCTAGACTGGACATCCAATATGTAATAAAACACAAAGGCATAAACTGTAGAACAAGTATCTGCATAAAAATATCATCGATGGGATTAGCAAAAAAAGCCATGGAGGTAGCCACAGCTCTACCTGAATGAGCCTTTAGTTTGCCAGGTAAATTTATTTTTTGTCATAAACAAAGGAAATGTAGTTGAAAGTCACCTGGACAATGTTACTTCACAGACTCCTTGTCCCAATTTACTTTTCGAGAATGAGAGAAAAAGCTGCCCTAATTTTCTAATCTCATTTGTGTGATATATAGAAAAAGTACAGTTGTGTACACTTACCATAAATGAAGATGTTAGAGTGTATTCACTGTTGCAATCATCACATTTGGGTTATCTGCTTGCAGTAGCCCTCAGTTGGCCTGATTATCAAAGTCTTGGGTCCTGCGTCATTTGCTGTCTCATCTTCCATGATGTCAGGTAGTCAGGGATATAAAGCATGCAGCTGACGCCATTATATCAGTTTTTCTTGCCCCAAATGTCAGGTGCCCCCATAATGGGAAGCAAATACATACAAGGTTACACCTCCAACAAAACAGCAAATACACCAAAAAACTTTAAGCATAGTAAACAAGAATAGAGGTATAGTCAATAGAGGTCAGGGAGCTGGAGGGAGGGTAACCAGGACTGCAACAGTGAATACACTCAAACATCTACATTTATGTTAAGTGTACACGACTGTACTATGTTCTTCGTGTTCCACAGTTGCAGTCATCACATTTGGGTAGATTCCCAAAGCTAAGGATGGGAGGAGGTAATTTGAAAGCATTAGGACCAGCTATAAGGCACTAAAAGACTGCAGTAGCAAAGCCAGCTCTGGATTTAGAAAAAATTGGCAAGTGGTAATGCTTGGTGAAAGTTATGTATAGAACTCCAGGTAGCAGCTTCTAGGATGTCCCTGGTAGGGACACCTCTGAGAAAGGCTGTAGAGGTAGAGGTAGATGCAGCCCTGGTTGAATGTGGTCTTATCGCCTGTGGGGTAGGTTTTCCATGGTGCTTATAGCAGAAATGAATGCAATGGCCTATCCACTTAAAAATGGTTTGCTTTAAAATGGCCTTCCCCTCTGCCCCTGCAGCAAATGCAACCAGCAGCTGTTCAGATTTCCTGAGAGTCTTAGTCCTGTCCAAGTAAAATCTAAGTTGTCTGTGCACATCCAAGGAGCGCAATATTCGTTCCCCTTTCTTTTGTGGATTAGAAAAAAAGGTTGGCAAATGAATGGACTGATTAAGGGCCACATTGGCTACCACCTTGGGCATGAAGGAAGGATTGGTCCTGAGGGACACCCTGTCAGCATGAAAGATGATGAAAGGCTCCACTGCCATGAGGGCCTGTAATTCAGACACCCTTCTTGCTGAAGTGATGGCTAGAAGGAAGACTGTTTTCCAAGAAAGGAATTTCAACTCTGCATTTGCAGCTGGCTCAAAGTGAGGTACAGTGAGTGTTTCCAATACAAAGTTAAGGTCCCAGGCTGGAGTAGGGGCTCTTCTGGATGGTCTTACATTTTTGGCCCCTCTGAGGAACTGCTTCAGCAGTGGATGAGAGAAGAGGGGCGGTTCTGTATTATAATGAACTGAAATGGCTGAGGCATGAATTTTGATGGAGGAAAAGGAAAGGCCCTTGTGAAGCATCTCAGTTAAGCATTGAAGAATATGGGGTAAACTGGGCGCTGCTGTGCCCATCCCCTGAGTATGGCTCCAGGAACAGAATCTTTTCCATTTTTCAGCATAGGATTTTCTAGTACTAGGCCTCCTTGCCTCCAGAATGACATCCATCACTTGCTTACTGAGGGATGGTAATGGAGAGATTAGGTAATTAGCCAGGCTGCAAGGTTTAGGGTTTGAAGCTGCGGGTGCAAAATCTGGCCCTCCAGCTGGGACAGCTGGGCAGGGGTCTGAGGCATGTGCCATGGTGCCAGCAGTGACACACTGTGCAAGAGTGTTGGCGTGGCCAGTCTGGTGCAACCAGAATTGTCCTTGGTTTGTCCTGTTTGATCTTTAGCAGTATCTTGGAGAGGAGAGGCAGAGGGGGAAAGGCATAAATTGATGTTTTTTTCCAGATGAAGGACAGGGCATCCACTTTTCAAGCTTGTTTGCGGGGAGTCCTTATGCAGAATTTATCCAATTGGTAGTTCTGGGGGGAGGCAAACAGGTCAATCTCCAGGCTACCCCATTTGTTTCTTAACATGCTGAATATCTTTGGTTCCAGTTTCCACTTGTGTGGGTACATGAGATTTCTGCTTAGGTAGTGCACCAGTGTATATAGCTTTCCTGGCAGGAATTGAGCCTGTAGGTGCACTTGGTAGCTCAAGGCTGTGTTCCACAGAGCCATGGCTAGTCTGCAGAGACAGTATGAGTGGGTTCCCCCTGCTTGTTTATATACCACATAACAGTGGTGCTGTCAGTCTTTACCAATAACTGTCCTGGATGAATGTGGTCCTTGAAGGCTGTCAGAGCATTCTGTACAGCTAACATTTCTTTTTGATTGATATGCGGGTGCATTTGATTTGGGTTCCATTTGCCCTGAATGCACTGCCCTGCCAAGTGAACCCCCCATGAATAGTCTGATGCGTCTATTGTTAAGGTTTGGGCAGCAGGGGGTAGAGTGAACGGCAGTCCCTTGCTTTGGGTGGCACGCCTCTGCCCATCAAAGGAACTCTATCTGTAGACAAGGTACGAGAGGAATCACTGATTCTAGATCCTGAGAATGTTGACATTGTAGGCTTTTTAGATACCATTGTAGTTTCCTCATATGCAGTCTTGCATACGGTATTAGTAGAATGCAAGAGGCCATGAACCCCAGGGCTTGCAGTATTTTCCTTGCAGATAGCTGGGTCTTTGTGGCCAGTAGTTTGAAGTAGACTGTCAAATGAACTTGTTTCTCTGGAGTGAGGTAGGCCATCTGGGAAGTTGCATTTAAGCTTGCTCCCAGGAATACAATTTGTTGGCAGGGTACAAGACGTGAATTCTTTTCATTTTATGGTGTACCCCGGAGAGATTAGCAATTTCTTTACAAATGCCAGATGATTTAATAGTATGTCTTGGCTTTCCACCTGAATTAGACAATCGTCCAGGTATGGGTATATTTGAATATTTCTTTGCCTGCAAAATGCAATGACTGGAGCTAGGCATTTTGTGAATACCCTGGGCGCAGTAGATAAGCTAAAGGGCAGTGCAGAGAACTGATAGGGCATGTAGCCTGCTCTGAAGCATAGGTATTCTTCTGCAAGATTCCCTTACTGGGATGTGCAGGTAGGCTTCCTTTAAATCCAGTATTGCCAACCAGGCATCATTGTCTAGCACGGGAAGCAGCTGATGAAGAGTTAGCATCTTGAATTTTGGGATTACCAAAAATGTGTTTAGGATAGACAGGTCCAGGATAGGACACCAGGAATTGTCTTTTCTGGGTACCAGGAAAAGTCTTGAGTAGAAACCCTGCCCCCATACTACTTCTGGGACAGGTTGAATAGCCCTGATGCTTAAAAGAGAGAGAACTTGCTTTTGAGTCTCTGCCCACTGATTTGGGGGTAGGTTTGGCCAACCGTTTGGGGTTGGTAAGGAGTGGAAGTGGAATCTGCATCCTTGGGAAACTATATTTAAAACCTATTTGTCCTGGGTAATGAGTTTCCAATTTTTTGCATGCAGGGCAATCTTTCCCCCGAAAGGAACAGTCAGTTGAGCAGGGCTTGGAAGGTTTAAATTTAAGTCATTGAGACAGTTTACCATAAGGGGGAGTCTTACTACTCCCTGCTTTGGAAGTGGGAGCCCCCCACTGCTTAGGCCTGAGTACCTTGGGACTGAAGTCTGGGTGTTCTGCTGGATTTGGGTTTGGACTGAGAAGGCCTGGAAGAGGCAGGAAAGGACCAATTCTTAGAGGGCCAATGCCTACTAAATCTGGGAGGCTCTACTTGCAGGAAATCTTTAACAGTTTGCATAGATTTAGCTTTTTCCTCCATCTTTTTAAGTACTACTTCTACTTTGTTGCCAAACAGGCGGTCTTGGTTTAAGGGAGCATCCAGTAATTTAGCTTTAACATGATCTGGCAAAGATTGCTCCTTAAGCCAAGCATGCCTTCAAGTACAAACCCAGTGACAGCAGCCCTGCAAGATGCCTCTAATGTTTCAAAACCACATTGCAAAGTATGTTTTCCAACTTGTTCAGCAGAATGCATTAAATCCTGTAAATCTTTATTTTCAGCACAGTCGGGAATCAACATCATTTTCCGTTTAAGCAATCCAATAATATGCTGCTGATACTTGAACATATGAAACTGGCAGTGTAAGGCCCTAATGGCCAAGGATGCAGAAGTGTATACCTTCTTACCCAATCTATCCAACGCCCTGGAATCTCTACCAGAGGGGGTAGGATTTTTGGCAGTAGTAACCTTAATGCCCTTGGGTCCCTGTGAAATGGTCACAGGATCCACAGTAGGATTTTTATAGAGGAACTTGTGAGAGTCCGGTACCCTGTAATAACTACCAGGTTTTCTGGGAGCAGGAGGTAAAGAGTCAGGGGCCAAGCTACATTCCAAGAAGGCATCATCTACAATGTCCAGGACAGGAGGGATAGCTATAGGCCTGTGTTGAGGCAGGAGTAAGAATTCCCTAAACCTCTTTTTAGAGTCAGAGTAATCCTGGCTTTCACAACGAAAATGCCTCCTTAGAGTATGCAAGGTTTCACCAAAAGAGAAATCCTCTGGAGGGAAGCAGAGGGAATGGAGTCCTCTGCATTAGAATACTCATAGGTAGATAAGGGCAAATCCTAGTCAAAGAAAACAGAAATTTCAGAATCCTGATCAGAAGAAAAATCAGTCCTAGGTCTCTTGGAGGGGGGTGGGTGGCTTCCCCTGATTAGAGTAATAAGGTCTTCAGCCATTCTTATCATTTGATTTTTAGGCATAGGGGCCTGACCATGCAGTCTGGCCATCAGTTTTCTAGGCATGGATCGAGTTTTAGGCCTTGAAGAAGAAGATGGCGTCGGTTTAATATGCAAATCAGTAGGCCTGAATATACCCTCAGTAGCCGGTGCCTGCACAGCGGCTCCGGACCCATCCAAAGTAGAAACATCTGGAGGTTCCACAGTCGAAGAAGCATCTCGTGGCATACCGGACTCCGAATGGGTCTCAGTAGAGGCCTGCGAATCTGAAGTAGCGGGTATCAGGGGCTGCGAACGCACCTCACTGAGTACTGGTGAACTGGTGACTAGCTTAGGAGAAGTGTCGTCGGCAGCTTTGGACCTAAGCGGTCTGTCTCTGTTATCTTTGTATTTTTTCGGAATTTCGGTAGTCGGGTGGCTTACCGAAGCCATTTCTGGATAATTGAAATGAGTACCAAAATATTTAGATGCGTAAATGAACAGACAACGAATAGTACGAGGTTTGAATAAGGCGCAAAACCGACAGTGAGGTACGTCGTGGTCTGGGCCTAAGCAAGGAATGCAGTACGAATGAAAATCTTTATGAGGTATTTGCTTTCCACAAGAAATACAACTGTTAATTTTTAACTTTTACTGACATCAGTTTAGAGCAAGAAAAAGGATCCCCAATGGGGTACTTAGCTTAGTTGAAGACTTCGGATCTGAAACTCAAAAACAAAAATTTCAGGAGTCGGACGATCGGCCCTTGTGGCTCCTGCTTCGGGCACTGCACGGCAAGAAAGACTGATGTAATGGCGTCGGCTGCATGCTTTATACCCCTGACTACCTGACGTCATGGAAGATGAGACAGCAACCGACGCAGGATCCAAGACTTTGATAATCAGGCTGACTGAGGGCTACTGCAAGCAGATAACCCAAATATGATGACTGCAACTGTGAAACATGAAGAACATCCTAAATTGGCAATGAATATCCATCAAATGTAAAGTACATTCGCCTTTGTTTGAAAATTTTAGAAAGAACACTGGTAGATTGATCATCTGATTAAAATTTGCTTCACAGATCACCATCTGTAGGAAATGAGAATTAGTTTGCAAAGATACCATAGCCTTTGTGAAACAGTGTAAAGAACTCTTCAAGACAATGCCTGTAGCTCAGAAATCCTCCTAGTCAAAATGACTGCTACTAAAAATTGTTTTCCAAGTCAGGAATTTTAGGTACACTGAAAACGCAGGCTCAAAGGGAGTTCTAGTTAATGCCTGTAACATGACAGTAATGTCCCAAGGAGGAAATGGATCCCTGACGTACAAGAAAAGTGCCTTTCTAAAAAGCCTTGGTAATTTTCAAGGAAGTAACTGTAGTCTGTTTCTGGTCCACATTGGAATGTGAAATGGCAACTAACTGAAGTTTGATGGTTGAAAAACTAGCAACTTTCTGAAACAGTTCCACTAAAAAATCTAAAACAGATGGCAGGGGAGCTGAAAAAAAAAAAAAGTCCAAACCTTTGGAAGAGACCCAGATGGTGAATCTTTTCCATTTGCTAAGGTAGACCATCCTAGTATTGCTTTTTGTGAGGATAATAAAATATGAATAAGTAAAGAAAACAGTGTGGCATCTCTGGCCAGCATTAAAACTGGAGAAACAATGCAGGCAGTCAATTTCAGGGTTTTTTGTGTCTTGGTGAGGCTGACTGGATGCGTAACAGAGGAGGTCTGGACTTGGATCTTGCAAGTATTTATGGTACTTTAGATGAGGTCCATAAGAAGAGTACCCAAACCTGCCAGAGCCAAAAGGGTACAATGAAAACAGATTTTGCCTTGGGATGTATGGCTTTCTGAAGAAATTTGGTTATTATAGGGAAGTGTGGAAAAACAAAGGAGACCCAGGGGCTAAGTATGGATGAAAATGTTCATCTGTGACGGTCTCTGTGGAGACATCACAGCAAAATAACTACTGCATTTGTTGTTTAGGTGAGAAGGGAAAAAACTGCTGCAAGGTTGTTCCTACTGACTGAAAATCAGTCACCACTGATTGATAGAGGGATCCGTCGTGTGGCAGAAGAGCAGAAGATTTAATTTGTCTAATAGGACATTGGAAGTACCCAGGATGTGCACTGTGACCAGAAAGCGCAAAGAAGACATTGCCCACTGCCACATTCTCATTGCTTCCCAGCACAGCAGGTATGAATGGGTTCCTCCTTGTTTGTTGCTATATATCAGACCACCACCATGTTGTCCATCTAAATAGCTATCACACCCTCAGGTAGGGAGTCCTGAAATGTCTGCCGTGCTAGGAGGATTGCCTTCATCTCCAAGATGTTGATGTGAAGATTGTCCTCTGTCAATGACTATGTTCCTTGAACCATCTTCCCTTTATCATGGCCCACCCCTACCCCAAAAGGGAAACATCTGTGATCACAGTGGTTATCAGGGGTGGTAGGGTGAATGGTCTGCCACTAGAAAATGTACACCCTGCATAATGGTGTGAAACATATTGGAGCAAGAAGGGTTTAAAGGTTTAAAACATCAAGGACTACTGCACTGAGTGTCCACTGCCTGAGGTACTAGTGTGATCAATGCAGCCACTGAGCCCAGCAGGCAGGCCAAGTCCCAACTGTAAGGTTTGGGGTGATGAAGGACACCTGAAGCTATCTGATGTAGACAGAGGATTCTGGACTGTGGAAGTCAGCCTATCTAAACAGTTAAGTTCAGATAACTATCATCTGTGCTGGTGCTAGCTGATTTTTCATAAGGTTGATCATAATTCCCAAGTGTGGAGCTAGGTAGAGCAAGAAGTCCCAGTGCTGAATTAGATCCATGGTTGATGCTGTGAGGAGCCAGTCATACAGGGAATAACTGGAACCCTTGCAGCCAGAGATACAATGCCACCACAGCCATGCATTTGAACACCATGGGGGGGGGGGGGGACTGTGGTGAGGCCAAAGGGCAGTGCTCTGTATTGAAAATGACTGGCTCCCAACCAAAAACAGGCAAATCTCTTGGACTGCTTTGCTGACTTGATGTGACAGTATGCATCCTGGAGACCGATCGAGCACATCCAGTTGTCCTTCCTCAAAAGAGGTAAAATGGACAGAATCATGACCATCCAGAACTTTGTCTGTTTTACAAGCTGGATTAGGTAGCTTAGGCCTAGAATAGGCCTGAGGTCCCCTATATTTTTCAGAAAAAAAAATACGAATAGAGTCCGGATCCTTGGTGGTCTGGTGGGGCCTCCTGTATGACTCACTTTTCTTCTAGCTTTGCAACCTCTGCTGTTGCCAATTCAACCTGATTGGGTCAAACATCTGGAATTTGCTTTCTCTTCTATGGAGGGGAAACAAAAGGAATAATATAACCTCTGGTAATGATTTTTTGCACCCAGAAATCTTGAGTGATGGCCCACCATGTTTGAGGATGCATAAATAACCACCCCAGACTGCCTCCATATTGCAGCAGTCGGGCAACCATTCAGATGTGCTAAAAGGGTTTATTGGAGAAGGGCCCATGTAAGCCTTGATTTTGCAGTCCACCTCTGCCCCTGGGCAACATCTATTAAAATTATTCCCCCCTCTTCCTCGGAGGGGGGGGGGTTGGCAGGTGTCAGCAGAATTATCCTGGACAAAACTCTGGGACTTTCAAAATCAAACTTCTTTCCACCCTTTTGGTTCTATGAAAAGGTCTTTAGTGGGGGTGGAAAAAAGAATACCAACTGCAGACAGGGTCTTGCCCTCCTGTTCACTTCTGGTAAGAGTTTCTTTAACCTTTGGTCTGAAGAGTGTTGAACCATCAAAGTGAGCACTGATGAAGGATGTCTTGAAGCGTTCCATGAAATTGCAGATGAGATCCAGGCATTCTGATAAACAGCACTGCAGATATCTGCTGTCCTTGCCATGCCATCAGCTGTGTTAACATACACATGGACACCATCGACATTGATTGTAGGATAGATAGTTGTAACTCCACTGATTTCTGGACATTCACAGGCAACTGACCAAAGTATGGTCCAAATCCCTGGGTAAAGTCCATCTGGAAGCAAGTTATATGAGTCAAGTAGTTCAGCACTCTAAGTGCAAACATTGCTGAAGCATATGTCCATTTCCCAACTCTGTCCAACCCCTACACTCTCGATTAGGGAGATGCACATTAGTTCTCGCCTCTGAGAGCTCCATTTTGGTGGTTGCCATAACAACCAAGACATCTACTGGGGAACCCTTGCCCCAGTGGTACTTCTTCCTAGAGGCAACTAAAGTCTTATCCAGCTTACACAGGCTCAGCTTCACCGCATTAGGCTCCTTTCAAGTCCACTGAGAAACAAGATCTATTAACTCATAAGCGGGTGGGTCCATCCAGGAGATAAATGCAAGAATGAATGCCTCAAGGAACACTGACTTCTCTAGGGAAGGGGCTTCACTGGACCAACCCCCTCTTTGCTTCATCAATTCCAGAATATATCTGAAGGCATGTCCCGAAGGGTCGATCATGGGGAAACCTCCCCTTCATCAAAATCAGTCTTCTTTGACCATCTCTGTGCCTTCTCTTGAAGGCCATCTTTAAGGCACTTCCCCATAGAAGCTTCTGAGATAGGGTTGGAATCAGTGGGGGATCTCGCTAAGTGACAGCCCCCCTAAGCCGCACAAGGCTGACTGTCCCAGTCAAACTGGATGAACATATATAGTAAGAAAATCCCATAGGTTGGGAAGGGAATAAGTGGGACAGAGGCAACTCCTCTCTGGATCTGAAGAGGACCTCTCAAAAGCCTTGAAAGCTGAAACAGAGACTGGGGTCAAAGCCGTACCTCCCTGAAAAAAGGAAGACAGAAATGAAACGTCCCAAACTCCAATCTAATTCAGCTCCAAAACCGGCAATAGAGCCAAGCTGTCTAAAGCCAAAGTGCTAAGAGGCAAGGACAGCGCTGAAAACTTCTGACTCAACTTTAACATTTCAGCTCAGAGAGCCAACCCCAATCTGACAGAGCCAGAGTAGAGTGTGAGAGGAAGACAGTTGCAGTCGATAACTCTGTCGGCTCCAATGCAGGTGCCCCATGGGAGAAACTCAGAGCAGCGGGCATCAGGTCTGAAAGTCGAACTGACACAAGAAGATTAATGGCGGGACAGTAGGACTATGACCACTGCCACCAGAGGGGTAGGTGCTGCGAGAACCCCCAGTCGAATGTGTCTGCAGGAACTTCCACATCATTCTATCGGTGATGTCTTCTGACACGCACTTCAACGATTTGAAGAATGATACCATTGATGGTGGTAGAGGTGAATGTTGTTTTTTTTTCCTGCATAATGGGAGAGTGGAGCCTAGGGCTAACTGGCTCTTGGGGAGAAACGACAGGGTGGAGACTGGCAATGAGTTCTAAGGACCTCCACAGCAG
Organism: Protopterus annectens; assembly: GCF_019279795.1. Taxonomy (NCBI): domain Eukaryota; kingdom Metazoa; phylum Chordata; order Ceratodontiformes; family Protopteridae; genus Protopterus; species Protopterus annectens. Next base: position 1,352,332,742 of record NC_056743.1, on the reverse strand, counting down.
ATGGATCCATGCTTCTCTTCAGAGCTCGGCCTAACTGGATTGATGGATCCAGAGACCTTTTTCTCGACTTTTTCACATGCTTTCCCAAATCCCTTCCTTTTCCCTTACATCTCTCTTCTCCCTCTTCCTTCTCCTTTTCCCTTACATCTCTCTTCTCCCTCTTCCTTCTCCTTATCTTTTGCTAGTTTTTACCTTATTAGATTTCTCTGAGGAAGGACAGAGGTTTGTGAAGCAAAAGGTGCCAATCCGCCAACGTGGGGAGGGAGAAGCCCCATATACACTAATTTGTCTCTATGACCAGCTAGAGGCACTGGCCTCGCACTCAAAATCCAAGTGGGCTATACCTAAGCAGTAAACAAAGCATGAGGGTCCTGAGGCATAAGTTTGTAACCACAATCCATGCATTTTTTTTTTTTTGTAAACAGCGGCCTTGTCAGACAAGACATCAACAAAACAATCACAACAGCAAACACTAGCAGAAGCAAACAATTGCCAAGAGACAAAAACAGTAACACCAGACACTATCAGTAATACTCTACAGCTAGAAGAAAGAAATTAACAAACAACTACAAATAAAGAAGAATTTTTTTGGAGAGGATTTTGGAAGGCGAGTAGAGCAAATAAGTTTCTTAAAATGGGAAAAAAAGATGGGGACAGGGTACTAAATACCAAAACCAAGGAGATAGCTAGAGAAAAATTAAGTATTTGGAAAACAAATCTCAACAGCTGAATATAAAAAAGAAACTTTTACCTAAAACCACAGATGCACTGCCTTGGAATCACATCTCAATTCATCAAGTAGCAAATGAGATCTAGGGTAATCATGGGTAGAAGAAGAGTAAAGGCCCTGATCCAAGATCTTGAGGAAAAACGAAAGCACTGTTGTCAGATCCAACTGGATGCAATAACCCAGCTGCTGAACTGGATGGAAAAGATAACACTGGATCATATTCCTGAACACAGCACCCAAGTACATTCACTGTGTAGGGATGATACAGTTTATTCATCAACAAAATTCTGGTTTGCAAGTTCAAGATCTCAACCGGTGAACAGAAAAAAAGAACACTTGTCAACCACAGATGCAGAGCCCGGGAATGATATCCTAATTCATCAAGCAGCAAGTGAGATCTGGGGTAATCTTGGAACCAGAGGGAATTATGGGTAGATGAATAAGGGCCCTAGATCCAGGCTTTCGAAATAAAAAAAAAACTGAGGTCTGATCTAATCAGTTCCAATAACCCTACTGTTAATTTGGATGGAAGACAATACTAGTTCACATCCATGTTCACAATACTCAAATACATCCAATGTGTAAGGGTGATACAATACTTGTGAGCAAGATTCTAGTTCGGAAGTTCAGCACTGGTATGTCACTTCAACAACAGGACAAACATATCTTGTGCTCAGTTACAAATGTACAATTTCTGAAAAGATCACAAACAGATTTCTTCATTCAACGTAAGTGGCAAAGAGATACACAAAATGTTAAAACTGACAAGGTAAGAGGACGTGAGAAGAAAAACTGTAAAAGCAGAAATACATAGGCAGTTCTAGCCACATTACCATGCAAACTAAATTAATTAATAAAATAAAAAGCTACAGTCACCAAATGCAATGGAAGGTCCAAGGGTACAAAATATAAGTTGTACTGTTTGATCACGTGCAGTAATGAGGTGTAACATGGCAAAATATAAAGTTAAGATCCCGCATTTGAAATCCAGCCACAGTGGCATGCTTCCTGTGCATTCTGTAATATGATACAGTAAACTATAATTAAAAACATATTCTTTACATCTTGTCAACTATGATCAGGAATACAAGTTATCAGCTAAGGGATTGTCCTATATATCTGAGCGCAAAGAAAAGAAAATAAATGAAGAGCTGATTTTAACCTTCAGAACACAGTAAATAAAGGCAACAACTGGCACTGACAATTACCCTTTTTTTGTCCACAACCAGGAAAAGTTCAACGTATCTGGTCTGAGGCAGTATCGCTCTTTTCTTCTGTAAGAAAGAAACAGAATACATGAGCAAAGCAGTCAGTCACATACTTTACATGTGTTACACCTATTAGGACATTGACGAAATATGCAGTACAGGCTGCTTATAAAACTCAATGTGGCATGTATATATACAACAGCATCAGCAGTCACTAGGAGATGGCATTCACATGCTCTTAATGATGCAGACTATCCTTAATATGGCATAAACTCACCTGTAGGTACACTGGTCACTGGGATCGCACAGGCACAAGGCAAATAAAAGTACCGAAGCTGACTAGGAACTGTATGTCACAACATAAACTAACAAACCCTTAAGGGTTAAGTTGTGCCAGCTGAAGACAAACTAGTAACCATAACCAGCTGATTTACCTTACTGAGTTCCATAAAGCGTGCCCTTCCAACTCTCTCTCTCATTTATCATGCCTCTCATCTAGCCTTCAATATCACTCAGGGTTATGACCAGGCCTCTGATTATAAACAGGTTATGTGTTAATGAATGAATGCATGAATAAACAAACTGGGTGTATGACAACTTCTAAAAATGATCACTGATAAGTACAAGGGAACATCTCATCTGACTGCTGTCTGTGTGGCAGTGTGTTAACAGCTTATTATTATGTTAATTTCTGATGCAGTTCTGTTTGGCATCATGAGATCTTTAACAGGGTTTAGAGCTGTTCTATTTTGCAAAGCAAGTGCACAGTTACAGACACCCTTTGCAAAAGGTTTGTTTTCTTTAATAAGTGACATTCATACAGATGACCTTATAATTTGGCTATCATACAGTTATTTTTCTATGATTTTGGAGAATAGCCAGAGTGCTCTGTGTGTTATGATGTTAAGAGTGCAAGAGCAGCAAAGGGGCAGAACTTTGCTTGTTCAGAATGAGGAAAGTAGCATTAAGAGGCTACTATCACTTTAGAGTGAGGACATGCTATCCCTTATTAATGAATATCTCTGGAAGGTCATCTCTTTTCCATCACTTTTTTCATAAATAAAGCTCTTCCTTCTTTTATGTATAATACCGGGCATTCTTATGCATATACACTACACAGCCACCTCCCATACTTCCTACCTTACAGCAAGTTAGTGCAGCTCTCTGCATTATATTCCCATGCTGCCCCTTAGCAAACAAAGAATTTTAAAAGGTTGAAATTACACCATTAAGGTCTTGCTCTGTAGACAATGCTTTAACAGCACACTGTTAAGTATTAATTAATTTCTAAGAATCACGCTGAGTTATTGCATGAGTGAAATTAATTTTAACTACAATGAACTGGAAAGCAGACATTCAGTGTATAGTCATTTCCTCAAAACATTTTCAGAGCAAAATAACTGGTCTACCTTCATACTGGAAAGCACAGAACATGATGCTAAATTACACAGTTCAGAAAGCTAAGCAAACAGCAAAAACAAATCTGCATAATATCCATCGAACCTACTAACAACCAAGATTCGGAAAAAAGGCTTAGTTGTTGGAGAGCTCAGACAAGAAGGGAAGGATAACTGGTGAAGAGCTCCTCTTCTTTTCAGACTAGAAGGAACTATCACTACTACATTACCACCAAGTAGAGATGAAGAGTCACGTCGCTTCATGCACATTTGGGAAGGAGGGTCATGGCAGGACATATGCACAAGACTACAAATGTACCAGTTAAATTTGCTGCATGGTACGTCCCTGTACAGAGCAGCTGCTATCTTAACCGGCAGCTGATCTTGAATGGACGACAACTTCTCACTCTTATCTGCTCTATCGTGCTGTTGCTTGCACTGTGGATTTGTGAAATGTGTCTGCTGTAAAGGCTACACTCTCTTGAAAGCCAGAACTGACCAGAACAGTCAGTCTGGGGTAAACCTGAAAAAGAGCAATGCAGGATTTAGAAGACCACTTCAGTCTGGACATCTGTGAAAAATGTTGCTACTGGCTTGAAGAATTAACTTTACAATGGCAAAATGCAGATGTAGCACTGGATATCAAGTGATGTACGTAAGAACAAACTATTACAAACAAAACCTTTATGGAAATCAGTATCAGTCTTTCAGAAGAATATCAGTAACAAATAATATTGGGGGATGGCTGCACTTACACGAAGATGGTCTGCCATAAAAGGAAAATGATATTCTTCTGCAGCTGGACCGCTGTGGACTGTGTTACTCACTCCACACACTGAAGGCTCAGATGGTACATGATTCAAATTATAGAAAAGGTGTTCGGAGCTGGGGGAGGCCTCCAGAGGTTCAATTCCATAGCTATCGTTTAGAATTTGGAGAAATCCCCTGGAAAAGTAAACAAACAAAAAAAAATAACTAAGAAGAAGCAAACACTTACAAGGCAACCAATGTCATTAGCAATAACAAAGGTCTACAGATGCAATGAGCTACTGCTGCAAACCATCATTTCACAAATGAATAAAAAATTAGCACGCTTTGCTTATTTTGCCTTTTTAGATGATTAAATGTCACCGAGCCTAAAGGATTAAAGCTCCACAATGAAAACTTATGAGCAATTTAAATGAACCACCAATCATTCTAAACAGCATGCATCTGTGATTAGAGGGAAAGGAACCAAGCTTTAACAGAAAACCCATGTTAAGTATTGAAATAGCATGAAAGCTCCACTCAAACAACATCCCGAGGCCAGGATCAAGCCCAAACCCACCCTAACAAATGCACCAGCATTACCCTTACCAAGTTAGTTTGTTCTCTTTCCAGATCAAGGCATAAATGCATTGTCTTTACTAATACAAGGTCAACAAGGCCAGTATAATGACACTGCTGTCTGTGCCACATCAGCTTTCAGTTCAAGCTCTGTATCTGCAACATGAGAAGACCAGTGGGAGGACAGGAAGAAGAGGATTGTATGTCACAGACAATGCTCAGCTCCAACAAGGAAATGTGATCAAACTCACAAAGTCCCATTTACTTGCGTGACTGTAGCAAAGAGCAGTGACTTTGACTGGCAGAATGTTTACCAGCAATATAATGCACTACAATTACAGAAACACGCTAGAAATTCAGAATAATCATCATGATGTGTCAGGTGCATAATGAAAACAATTCAGAAAATATGCAAGACTTAGAAGATAAAAATAACAGATAAAAAAAATGACACTCCTTTATGGGGGCTCTGTAAATGCATGGAACAATCTATTTCATTTATTCATACATTTGGTAACAGTTAACTGCCATAATGGACTTTTTTCAGCTACAACTCAGAAAATTAATAAATGTACACTTGACAAACATTTCAGCAGAAAGAAAATAATCAGTAGTTCCAATTTACTAACTATAAAATGAGTAAACTAAGTGTACAGAATAACTCCAATTAAAACAAATTAAAATGCATGAAAACAGTGTAGTGTAACGATAAACAATTTCTGTATTTCGAAATTCTAAGCAGCTCTTGCTCTGTGGTTACTTGTGTGAACACCTTATAGTTTGGGTGCAATTAAATGACCATGGGGTTAAGAAGATGGGGACTAGGTAGAGAAGTCTAAACATTTGACTTCCAATGTTTGGAATGGTTTTATATCAGAAAAGAAAGATGCCGGATTAACTATACGCACGGTCTCATTCCACAGAAAGCAAAAGTTATACTGTACGCTGATGATTTAAAGGTAAGTGGGGCAAACTGGAAGAATACAGGGACTACTGTCTTACATGATACTTGCTCAACGGTATGTACCAGAGCGGGGCAAAAGATTTGGAATGGAAGTTTATGTATTAGTAAGGGGAAGAGTAGTGCTGCTCCCTTGGGGGAAAAATGAATGCTAAACAGATTTTGCAAATACCAAACCTTTGAAAGTTTTAAGCAGCAATATTCAATAACTAAACAGCATGGTGTAAGCAGGGAAACAGGGAAATGCTTATCCCTTAGCCCAGAGTATCAGACATTTGAGATAACAAGAAAGAGTAAGCTGCTCTAAGCTGGATGGCAAGTCTAAAATGAAGTGTGTTCGAGTGATGAGTGAAGGTCATGGGAAGTTTAGCACACAAGATGAAGGCAGTGAGTTGCTATAACAAGCTTCATCCTGTAGTCCTTGGTTTGATGATGCCCTGCTTACAGTGTGAATCTGAGCAACTAATTTAACCTGGTTAGTGTCCTGGGATTTTCCTTACAGAAGAACTTACTCCTAGTGGGTCTACCTGTGAACAAATAAAAAAATAAAAACAGCACAGACTTGGGTCCAAATACTTGAAACTGGGAACTCTTTCTACTGGAGCACTGTTACTAAAGATTATGCATTAGCAAACAAAAATAGGTACTTTTCCATTAACGGGGCAACAGACAAAATGGGCATGTGATGCGGACTTCAGATCTGCTGAAGTTGTTTCTCATTTTAACTCTGTCTTCATCCTGACAGTATTATTGATTAGCTCAGGTGTCTCTACTGCTTCTTGTATTGTTGTATCTTGGGTTTAATTCTGGCTTTCTTCTCCGACTACTTGCGCGTTTTCCTCACAAGTCAGGGCAACTACTTTTCTTGCTGTATTCTGCTTCTCATATTGCCTTTGTTCTTGGAGTGTTCATGAATTCCTCCCCAGTCATTGCTGCTTACACAGACACTTTCTGAAAGATTGATTTGTAAGGGTCAAATTGAACACACACCCAATGGGGATAAACTCCTTTTGTGAAATGGGAGCATGTATGGAAAATGTGAACTGAAAGTGGGGGGAAAGGCCTTCGTCAAATAAGCACATCTGTTGCAAAGGTGAAGATGTAAATACGGTACTTTTATGTTTTACACTTATCCGAGACCCTAATTTTCTTTCATCACTGTCATATATAGTGAAGTAAGATAGCCTAAAAAACTCACTCTCTGTTAAGGTGTAAAGCATCTGGTTACGGACCCACATAATTAAAGATGCCTGACAAGTTTTTTATTGCAAAGCTGAGTATTGGTGTAGCAGCAGATTTCAGTAATGTAAAGCTTGCAAACAGCAGTGTATTTATATCAGTGAAGTTAAAAATGTGAACTGAAAGTAGGGGGAAACACCTTCGTAAAATAAACAAAGTCTGCTGAAAAGATGAAGATGTAATTAGTATAAAATGTGCGGAAGCTGTCTGTGTATAATTTTGCAGCAACATTTCTGTTTCATGAACACTGCTGCCCCATTAACGGAAAAGTACCCAAAAATACAATAAAGTTTAATTGTGGTACAAGATGGCAGCATGGAACCAAGAAGCAGAACTGTGAGGTCCTCTACATGTTCTATTAGTTTCAACTTAACTGACATTTAATACTCATTCAGGTGTAGCAAATATAACTTAAACCTAAATAAAATTAGTAGTAACGTGTAAACAGACTTATACTGCTGTAACAAATGGATTAAATATTTACTGCCCACTAAAAATGTCCAGTTGGTAGCATCGTTAACAGCTTCATTTACCTCCTCCAGATGGTCCAGATAAGATAAAAAAAGACAAAAACACCAAATGGTACTATAATACAGTTAAAGTATAGAAATAAAAAGCCTCGAGGTGTGGCCTGGATAGAAGCCTCAAAGCAGCACTTATTCTTTGCTCTGCAGTACTTCAACTATACTGACAGGAATTATTTTCAAAAAACCACCAAAAGTAACTTCAAAGCAACTGAATTACAATCTAGAACTCGTAAGCTTTCTTCTGGTGTATTTTTCAACTTATAAACTTTATATTTTCCTGTCAAAATTAACTAGAAGAAGAAAGGGAGAACTACAACTGGGAAAAGATGAGTCTTCTCAAATCCACACAACAGGAGAACTCCATGAATAAGGAGACACACTCAATCCTTTAAAACATCCAGGACTTAACTAAAATGGACAAACTGGACATAAAAATGGACAGAATTAAGGAAGACTCAAATAAACAAGTTGAAATATTGAGTGATATATTAAAACAACCAAAAATCCAAATACTAGCACTAGAAGAATCAGTTTCAGATACTGACTGCAGACTGATAGAGGGAGAGAAAAACATTGAACTCCTTCTACAACAGAACATCAAACTTATTAACCAAGTGGATGATCTAGAAAATTGATCTAGAGGGAACATCAGGATCTATGGTACACCAGAGGGAATGGAAAGAGATAATGTAGTGATTTTTTTTTACTGCATGGCTTTCCAAAACCTTAAACTTACTCTTTTGATGTTGAGAGAGCCCACAAACACTATCTAAAGTCCCATTTAACAGCAAGAACATTTACCAGAGATTAATTATCGTAAAATTCATATCCAGCTAGGACAAGGATCTCATCTTGAAACCTGCTTGGGCTCTCTCTCCCTTAAAAATAAATGACCAGGTAATCAGATCTGATGACTATTCTATGGCTGTCCCTTCAAAAAGAAAAACTTTTAGTTATGTACTTACCATAACTTTAGATGTTTGGGATCCATCTCGCCTACATTCTGTACTGATGGGTTCGGAGCTGAGGATCGGCACGCTATACTATAGAGCGAAGTCTCTAATTGGCTGAGCTATTCTACATCCCAGGATGCACCACTACTACTTCCCCAGATCTTGTTTGTCCGCACACATGCACACACACATAGACAGTTGAAATAACATTGCCAGGTGTTTCAAGATGAAACGGCTAAACTGAACCGTTCGGTCTCTTCTGATCTCCAAGGCAGGGGGAAGGAGGGTGGGTTATTAGGAATGTAGGCGAGATGGATCCCAAACATCTAAAGTTATGGTAAGTACATAACTAAAAGATGTTATGTGATCCTATCTCGCCTACATTCTGTACTGATGGGACAGCGTCCCTAGCACCTGATTCCTGGGTGGCTCACTGGAAAACACTCCTGAGAACTGTGGAACCAAAAGAAGCTCACCCCCGAGATGCCACATCCAATTTGTAATGAGAAATGAAGGTGTGAGGAGAAGACCAGGTAGCCGCAGCACAAATGTCACTAATGGCAAGCTTGGAATGAAAGGCTGTCGAAGTAGCCATAGCCCTTGTAGAATCAGCTTTCACAGAGGTTGTAAGCTCTCTATTAGAAAGAAGGTAAGTATGACTGATACACAGTCCCTGATCCACTTGGCAATAGTGACCTTCGTGACGGCTTTGCCCAATTTATTGTCCGAAAAGGACACAAACAACTGATCAGTTTTCCGTGTTTGATGCGTCCTATCTAAATAGAAACGCAATTGCCTGTGAACATCCAATGAGTGGAAGATGTATTCCGCTCTGAGTAGTTTGGGAAGAAAACTGGGAGTTCCAATGACTGTTGAAGACAAAAACTAGAACAAACTTTGGGAACAAAGGATGGATTAGGCCTGAGGGATACTCTATCCTTGTGAAAAACCAGGTACGGTGGTTTGACAGATAGGGCTTGAAGTTCCGAAACTCTTCTGGCTGATGTAATTGCCACCAAAAAAGCAGTCTTCCAAGAAAGAAATTTCAAGTCACAAGTTGCTGCCGGTTCGAAGGGGAAGAGGTCAAAGCACCTAATCTGAAATTAAGATCCCACGGTGGAGCGGGATGAGAAATCGGAGGTCGTAGCAGCCCAGCACCTTTCATGAAGGCTTTACACAACTTATTGCTCATCAAAGGTGGGTCTATACTTTCATGAAAATTAGAAATAGCTGCCAATTGAACCTTGATGTTAGAGACCGAAGAACCTTGATTGAATAAAGAAGCTAAAAACTTCAAAACTTCTGACACCGGGGCAGTAATGGGATCTAATCCCCGGAGTTGGGCCCAAATGGCGAATCTCTTCCATTTGCTGTTATACATTTTTTTAGTCGAATTCTTGTGAGCCGAGGACAAGATATGTATGACTTCCGAATCCAAAACCTGGTTCCTGACTATGGTCGGAAGTGGAGGAGCCAAGCTGTTAACCTCAGCGAGTGAAGGGACTGATGAAGCTGTCCCGACTGGTGGATCAAGAGGTCTGGAACCTGGTCCAGGAACCATGGACCGTCCAGTGCGTATTTCCAAAGAAAGGGCGGCCAGACTTGACGAAGCCAGTATGGGGCAACTAAAATCATCTTGCTCTGCAAGTGAATCGCCTTCTGGATCACCCTGGGAAGAAGGGGAACCGGTGGAAAGACGTACAGTAGGCCGGTGGACCAAGCTTGGACTAGGGCGTCCTTGGGAAACCCCCCCCGGAACTGGGGTGAGAGAGAAGAACTGTTGACATTTCGTGTTGAGAGGAGTTGCAAAGAGGTCGCAACAAGGGGTTCCCCATCTTCTGAAGATCTGAGTTGCGACTCTGTCGTTCAGAGACCACTCGTGCGGGGAGAGAATAGTTCTGCTCAGTCTGTCGGCTATCACATTGGATCTCCCCGGAATGTGTGTTGCTACCAAGAAACGGTTGGTTGCAATCGCCCAATCCCATACTTTCATGGCCTCTCTGCAAAGGGGGCAGGACCTGGTCCCTCCCTGCTTGTTCAGGTACCAGACTACTGACATGTTGTCGGACTGAACGGCAATCATGCCCTGGGGGAGATAACTGTGTAGTGCTTGTAGCAATAGAAGCACCGCCCTCATTTCCAGTATGTTGATGTGGAGGGAAGTCTCGTCAGGGTGCCACTTGCCTTGGACTGACCTGCCCAGGTAATGTCCCCCCCACCCCGTCTGGGAGGCATCCGTAGTCAAAGTGGCCACTGGAGGTGGAGGAACGAAGGGTCGCCCCTGATCCAGGTTGGAGGAAAGAAACCACCAATGGAGGTCCTGTTTGCACGTCTCCGTGATTAGAATGAGGTGACAGAGGGAGATCCTGATAAGACCACTGGACTGACAGGAGCCACTGGAGAAACCTCATATGCAATCTTGCTAAGGGAACTAGAAGAACGGTAGCCGACATGGAACCCAACAGTTGTAGGACCATCCTGGCTGGGGCTCGGCGTTTGAGGAGCAATGCTCGGACTTGAGATTGTAATATTTCTATCCTCTCTGTAGGAAGATAGACCCGCATTTGCTTTGAGTCTATCTCTACTCCGATAAACCGTATGCGCTGAGATGGCAGCAACACAGACTTTTCCCAATTGAAGGTGATTCCTAGGGAGTTGCCTAGAGATATAGTGGCTGCTAGGTTCTGTAAGAGTAGACGCCTGGAAGTGGCAGTTAGGAGCCAGTCGTCTAGGTATGGAAACACCTGGAATCCTAGACTTCTCAGGTGAGCAGTCACCACCGCCAAACATTTGGTAAACACCCCGGGGGCTGTGGTGAGACCAAAGGGCAGTGCACGGCACTGGAAATGACTGTCTCCCAGGCTGAAGCGCAAGTGTCTCCTGGATGCCTGATCTATCAGGATATGATAATAGGCGTCCTTGAGATCTATGGAGCACATCCAAACACCTTCCTCCAGCAGCGGGAGAATGGATTTGTAAGGTGACCATCCGGAACTTGGACTTCTTGAACGGTTGAGTTTGCTGAGATCCAAGATGGGCCTCATATGTCCCTGGTCTTTTTTGGCACCAAAAAGAATCTTGAGTAAGTCATTAATCTGGTCTGGTCTTCGGGGACCGGTTGGATGACTCCTTTTAGAAGCAGCTTTGAAATTTCGATGGCTGCGAGATCCCGTTGACTGGGTGGTGGGTCCGGGATTTTCCGGGATGGCGGGGGGGCTGAGAAAAGGGGATGTTGTAACCTCCGGCAATGATCCGGAGCACCCATCGGTCCTGAGTGATATTCTCCCAGGCCTTTAGGTGCCTCGAAAAACGACCCCCGACTGGCTCCGGAGCGGCGCAGTCGAGCAATCCTTCAGGGATGCTGGAATGTTGAGGAGCCACGAAAGGACTCGCGGTCTCCAGTGTTGCGGGGGGCCTCTGCCGCCTCTGGGACGGCGTCTTCCTGAAAAATTTCCCCCTCCTCTTCCTCTAGAAGGGGGATCATCCTGCTGTGAGGGGTAAGTCTTCTGAGATTTGCGGAACGACATTTTCCCCCCTCTTCTAGCCTTGGGATAAGGCCGGGAGTGGAAAACCGTGCCCCTACGGCAGTCAAAGTCTTACCCTCTTGTTCACAGCGGGTCAAGGTGTCCTTTACCTTGGGTCCAAACAAGGAGGACCAATCAAAGGGAGCGTCGGCAAAGGAAGATTTGAAGGCCTCTGCAAAATGATACAGGCGGAGCCAGGCTTGTCTCCGTAGAGCAACACCTGTACCCGCCACTCTACTCGCCCCTTCGGCCGCATATGAAATGAGCCTCATGGACGAGTTCGATATAGATGAAAGAGTAGCCAACTGAGAGCTAACAGTCTGGGCCAACTGCTCAGGTAGGTTACCAGAGAGGGTATCTGAAAGTTCCTTGACCAGATCCTTCTGAAGTCTGGTGAAGTGCGTCAAATAATTCAGAGACCTTAAAGTAAAGGCTGCTGAAGTAAGGGTGCGCTTTCCGTACAGATCCATACTCCTGGACTCTTTATTAGGAGGATGGACAGACGTCAAAGCCTCTGCCACATCTTGCTGGGTAGCAGATGCCACCACCAGGGCATCTACGGCCACACCTTTAGATAAGAAATCCTTTTCAGGGGGGGCTGACAGAAATTTATTCAGGCGAGCTGGCACGGTACCACAGAATGGTGCTCCCGCCTTCGAGAGATCAAATCCAGGAGCACATCGAAGGGCGGAGACACCCAGGAGGCGGAAGGCTGAGCCTCGAAGGCCTTGAGGAATACCGACTCCTCAGCAGAAGGGGGTTTGGACTGCCAGTCGCCTCGTTGCTTGAGGATTTCCAAGATGTCCACGAAGGAGACATCATCCGAGGATGACTTGGGGGACCCCTCCACATCATCGAGGTCGGTGTCCGAGGTGAGAGACTCATCAGGCGAGTCAACGTGCTTCCTCTTGCACTGTCTCTTCCTGGGAGGTTCCTCCGAAGAAGCCTCGGAAGGACCCCCAGGAAGGGAGGAATCCCCAATGGGGGTGACCTCAGGCCCCAGGGCTCCGCTGTCTTGAGACAGGGGGACAACAAAGGAACAAGTCTCCGTGCCAAGGGAAGGTGCCGGAGAGATGGTGGAGGTAGCCAAGGAAGATATGGCTAAAGCACTCCTCATGGCCCTGAAGGCTGGACCCCCCCCCCCCCCCCGAGTCCTGGGAAGGTCTGACCCCCAAGGCCACAACAGTAGACGGCACTCCCGCAGCTGACGCACCGAGAGGGAGGCTCGGAACCGAAAGCATCGGACCCGAAGCGTCACCCCTGGGGCCGACCGAGGAGGTCCGTGTACCGAACTCCGACCCGAAGGTCGGGGTTGGAGTAAGGGTCGGAGCCGACCTGAGAATCTCCACTGGCTCCACCAGCACCGACCCCAACAGTGCCGAGGCTGTTGGAGGAGGAACCAATACAACAGGGTGGACAATCGGCTCCGGAGCCGACTGGGCTGGAGCCAAGACTAACTTTTGGAAAACTGGAGACTGGAACAGCCTTTGAAGCACCCTGTCTATATCCAAATCGGACATCCTCGAAGACCGAGAAGAGACCGATCGGGCCAGAGTTGACTTCTCCAGTTCCGAAAGACTGGGGGACCGGCTCCGAATAGTCTCAAGTAATATCGGCGCCGAGGGAGATTCCACCAGCACAGCAATTTCCTCGGCCGGCGGGACTTGGCGCCGAGGTAGAAGAGTCTGAGTGAGCAGCCTTTCTCGGCTCCGAAACCAATGGAGCCGGAGAAGGTGACCCGCCTCTCGATGCTCGAGCGCTCGGCTCCGAAGACAGAGGAGTCAAGGCTGGAGGCATTGAGGCAGACCGTTCCGACCTCGGCTCCGAAGTCCGTGGAGCCGACGGAGAAGCCTGCCTTGATTTCTTTGTTGTTGGCTCCAACGGACTGGTCGGAGCCGAAGACTTCTTCTTCCTGGAAGGAGAGGGGGAAGAAGATAAAGCCTCCTCAAAAGAAGGGGTGATAAGCCCCTTCAATATCAATTTATTTTTCCTCTCTTGGAGGACACGAGAAGAAAAAGCGTGGCATACACTGCACGACTCTTGAAGGTGCTTAGGGCCTAAGCAATAAACACATAGAGAGTGATCATCTGTGATTGACATCTTGTACCCACACTTGGTACATTTTTTAAAACCCGAAGGCCTATGTTCCTTCGACATCACTACAAATACACACACCAAAAATCAGTAACACTACCACACAGAGATGCCAAATCCCTCTAATTTAAACAGGATAGGCTAAAAACTGTAACACAGTTCAGGCAGAGCGCGAGGGCAAGGCCCCTCTAACTAAAAACGGAACCTTGACGTTTAGTAGGAACAAATACCACAAAACAAAATTTTTGTGACAAAAAATGCTGTAAAAATGCTTGAAATAGAGCGCGAGGAAATCCCTGATTTAAGCGGGAACCTAACGCTGACAACAAAATCCACACAAACTCCAAATTCACACAAACTACTCAAAAAGCGTTTAGTAGCTGTTAAAACAGCTTT
>NC_056743.1:1352178387-1352315887 GCF_019279795.1 Protopterus annectens | reverse complement strand
GTGAGTTTACACAGCGAAATTGAAGTGTATTAACCCACTACCGAGTTCGCGCAGGAATGGGACTGTCCGCCATGATTGACATGCCGGAGGGCGGTGATTAACAACTGCAATGTCCCATGATTGACACGCAATACAAATAACGGTAAATCCGTTTGTTGGGATTTGGTAGTGCTATAGAGTACCGATCGCCGCTACAGTTTGGTGATTGAAGCGTAGGAGTAGTGGGTCGCCTGTCAAAACACCAACTTATTGTCGTTGTGAGTAATCTGGTGAAGTAAATGCGGAATTTTGATCTACCTGAAAGACTTTCTTGCATATCGCTCAACTGTGTCCATGTTTTCTAAGAATGTCCAGATTTCTGCCTAATTTTTGCTCTGTTCCTAATAAAATTTGTGATTTTTCCCTGTTTTTGGGCATCTGTCCCTTCCATTAACTTAAAATTTGTCCAGATTTGTCCCTTCCATTAACTTTAGCTTTGTCCAGATTTCTTGCAGTGACAGGTTGAGAACTATGCTCATTTGTGAGGATCTTAAGTAGCAGTTCCTTAATATTTTATCCCACACGAGTCCTCCGTTCTCTGTGATATAGCGCAATTAGATTAATTCGGGCATCTGGAGAAATTTGGCTGGACTTAAAATGCCCATGTGTGTCCTGTGTATGACCCTTGTTATATTTGTAACTAGCAAACCAAACCTGAAACACTGAATAGATCTTGGCATGTTAAGTACTCCTATATAGTAAAGGTTGTGAATTTAAGTTGTCGTTGAAGTAGTGTATTAGCTCTACTGCACTTCAATCAGCTGAAGTAGCTTCCATGAGAATACTTTAGTTCAACCAGTGTTGGTAGCAGTCAGACTGCTACTGAAGTATTTTGTTTATCAGTTCAGTCAACAAACTTCATTCCTTTACTTGGCTGTTTTTTAAAACCTTGCCAACCCTTTCCTATGTTACTTGTGGTTGTTAGGTTCAAACTCAAACAGTGGATCAGGATGTTGTGGGTGCCTGTTTTTTAGCCTAAATTCACGAAATAAAGAAATAGGCACATGCTAAATGCATGCGTTTTCTTGTTAACTGGTCAAACAGTACTTGCCTTTGGACTTTTGCTGAAATAAAAAAAAATGTTTTGATTTCACAGCAATCGCATCTTTTTGCGCAATTAACTTGTGTTTTGCATATCGCAAATATTGCCTTGTGTTATGGTGGCATCGTTCAATCAAATGGTGGGTGGTGCAGTCAAAATGCTCGCAGGCGGGGCTTGCTACTGCGCATTTGGTAGGTTAATACACTTCAATTTCGCCGATTACACTATGAAACAAACACTTTTTAATAAGTATTCCCGCCTTCATACCTTGATCTTCACTTCGAATCACTTCAAAACTGGCTCGAGCTTGTAATTCTCAAGTAAAGCTCCACCTTCACATGAAAACAGCTGCGACGACCTCCAGGAAGCTGTCAGTGACCCTTGAACTCTCTTCTTATCTTTGACATCATTAGATCAACCGAAATGCCGTGAAAGCAGGAAAACAATGGAGAAAAAGCGAAACAATGCCCTTCTCTCTCTTCAAACTTAATGTAAGTGAATATTTCAAAGCTTTAAACAGCTAAACCTCAATTTTTAACGAGCAGACTATTTAAAGAAACCTTGTATTATGCTTTTGTTAAATGGCACATTTAGATAGACAAGTAGACTGTTTTAAGCTGTCATAAACATGCATCTTTCTCCCTACCAGTATGCATTGCCTGTGTAATTATTCGACAGCTACTTTTTTTTTTTTTAACTCTTGATATATCAAGAGGAAAAAAGGGGGGAGATATATATATATATATATTTATATATGTTAAAATAGTTTTTAAACTGATTTAAAGACAAATTGCTATACCAAACGGCTAAGTACTATACTGTTGCTACCCCTTCTTTCTATACTGTGGAAAAAGTGTCAACTATGGTTCCCTTTAACCTTTATTTTATTATTTATTTATTTATTTTACATTTGTTAACCGGGCTAGTCTGACTGGATATATTTCCATTTTCAGCAGAGGCCCGGGGAGAAAAGCTCCACATATAGACAAGACAGATACCACATAGCAAAAAAATGGCAGATTAAAATCTGATAGGACATAGGACTTTAACTCCTAGACAAGACAATTAACAACAGAGTAAAGGTATTAAACAACATATTACAAATGGTTTGTGTCATTTGCTATGTTGGTCCTTATCTGCCAAATGATTATACACATTTAGAAATCAATTTTGTATGGATTAAAATGCAGCTGCAACAGAGTGAGAGAGTATTAATGTGTACTGGCAAATCTAATGCTACTTTCTTTTTACACTGCAGTCATTTACAAGCTCAAACATTAAAATGAATTTAAAACACAGACAGGCTAGTGATTTTTCTTTTATATTGAAATCTCAGTTTGGGCATCAAAGTGGAAAACAAGCATATTTATCAGTGTTACAGACGCTGTCTTCAGTAAAAAAATGGCAAGCTGCTGTCCTGAATGTTGCCCAGCCAGAAACCACAGAAGCTGTAAATTTTATAGTAAAAGATTGGAGTACTTTTCCAATGTTATGACCCCATCCCATGAATCAGAAGTACCACTGTTAGCTTTAACTGTATATGCTCATATTTCTTTATTATTATTAATACCAGCATATTCTATAGAGATTTATGAATACATGAATAATTGAATTACTAACAGCAACTCGCTTACAGCAACAGCAAAAGACAAATGCAGATAGTCTGAGATGGATGAATTTGAAATTTTACACACACTGCTTATAAGAATGTTTTTTTTGCTGTTATACAAAAAAGATAGAGACTATAACATCTCAACTATCTACTTTAACAAATCTAACAGTTACTGGAAAAGCAAAGATACGATACAGCTAATGGAAAATTAAATAAATATATCACTGAATAAAATTATACTACATTATACAACAACAAATGATAATAAGAAACATATATTACTTAACATGTGAAATATCTACAACAGACATTACTCCTAAGTAAAAATGGATAACATTATAGCAAACAGTAGGTGTACTGTACAATTACTGAATAGTACGCTTAACTTCTCTTGACTTCTTATGATTTTAGCTGATGCTATGCCTCACAGAAGTTTGAAGAACACATTAAATATGTGGTTTACTAAACTGTATTTAACTTGTTAAATAATATGTTAAATCTTACAATGGAATGCATGTTTCTAAAGATAATTAGATTGTATTTAAGCATTTACAGTTTAAGAATCTGTAGTTATTACTCTAACAATAACTGTATATAATAATTCAGGGTGTTATGTTTTACATTTACACCTTTTAATTGACTAATTAGATCCCTTGAACTTTACAATATGCCCTCTCTCCTTTCTCTAATTAACATTAATATGCAGTAGCAGAGACACACCTTTCTATGGTATGCATTGATTGATTGGTGGCGTATATGCAATGCATACTAAGCCAGGAACATTAGGTTCCATGAAGAAAGTTGTTGACGTATACAAGATTAAGCACCTTTTGTTAGTTTCAAAAACTTTGTCCATAACAAATCTTCCTTCAACATACATTATAATTTACTCAGGAATTCTTTATAAATGCCTTTATATCATCCAATATATTAAATTATGTCAACATATAAATGTTGATCAATAAATATAAATGGGCTAAATAATCCTATTAAGAGAGCAAGTGTTAACAAACATCTCTCCTTGCATAAAGCAGATACAGTATTCCTTCAGGAGACACACCTAATACCGCAAGATTTAAATAAGTTCTTACTGAAAAATTATAAAGTACTGGTTAGCTTCCAGTTTAATCACAAAAGAAGGGGTGTGTTACTCCTTTGGAAACAAAAAAAAACTTAAGTATACCTGAAATGACAGACTCCTATGCAGACAAAGACGGGATGCTAACATTAGTAGTAATTAAACTTGAAAAAAAGTATTACACGCTTATAAACTCCTATTGGATTCCCAGAATTGGTACAAAAATGGTAAAGAAGTATCTGGACATTATAACTCTGCACTCTAGAGCAGAAATGATATTAGAAGACTGTAATTGCATGCTCTCTTCCAGTGATACAACAAACCCTAAACCCTTTAAAATCTCTCCTACAGCAAAGCACTTACAGAATTATATTAATACAAGAAACCCAAGACAATTATCATATAAAATTACTCTCCTCCCTAAAATTCTCCCACTACTCATAAAGATTTGGGACACAAACCAACATTGGCAAAGTTTTAATATCTAGCTCATTACAATCCAAAATAGAAAATGTACTACTATTATCTTGCCCTTTATCAGACCACAACACCATTACTTTTAATATAACTTTCCACCCAGAAGTTCTAAACTACTGGCAAAGAATACCAGCATATATTATAAAAATAAATGGCTTTCAAGACTGGATGCAAACTCAAATAAATGAATTTATGGAAATAAATAATAACGGAGAGGTATCGGACACAATTTTATGGGATACTCTAAAGGCTGTCCTGCATGGTAAGATCAAAAATTGGTATCTACAAAAAAGGAAAGCCTTGGATGAAAGACTAAATGATATTCAAAGTGAAATAGATAATCTAAAACAAAATCTCAAACCTAATGATGATAGTTTTGGAAAATATAACCAAACTAAACAAAGAATATCAAAACATCTTACAGCAAAAAATATCTTTAAACTTAGAAAAAACTAAACTATACTCATACTCTATTAATCCCAAAAGCTTACATAAAATAGCAATAAGATCTAAATGTTTAAAGGGAAAAAAAATCACATAAAAGAAATTATATATATAGAAAATAAGGAAAAAAAAGTATCAGACACGAAGAATATTTACATTGCTTCAGAAAATATGAGAACATAAACACCTCTAATTTAATTGACAACAGAAATCTAGACAAATTCCTAACAGAAAACATCTCAAAGACACTATCCTCTGAGAAAAGTATCAAAACTGATAGACCTATTACATTTAAAGAAATAAAGGATCAAATAAATAAATTAAAAACTAACAAGGCACCAGGATTGGATGGCCTGATCCCTGAATTATATAAAATCTTTCCAGATAATATACTAAAAATCTTACTGAACACATTTCATGAAATTAAAAATTTGTTAATTATTCCACCATAATGGAAACACTATTATCTCACCCATACTTACCTAATAAGGAACTTACCTCTTGTTCCTCTTATAGACCCATCTCACTCTTAAACATTGATAAGATTTTTATAAGCATAATAGCAAATAGAATTCCATTCTACCTAACCTAATAGATGAAGATTAGACAGATTTTATAAAACATAGGAAAGTCCAAGATGACCTAATAAGACTTCTCTCCTTAACAGACATAGCAAATAAAAACAAAAATTAACTATTATGAGTCTTGATATAGATAAAGCATTTGATTCACTTAGTTGGTCTTACTTATTTAAAGTATTACAACAATACAACTTGTCTTCAGACTTTCTATAACTAATTGAAAAGCTTTATGAAAACTGTCTCTTTTGTAAAGATTGGTTCCTTCTTATCTTCTTCCTTTAAAAGCACAAAAGGCACAAAACAAGGCCGACCGCTTTTTCCCTTAATTTTTGCTCTCGCTATAGAACCACTGGCTAATTATATCAGAAACAATACTCACATTACAGGTTATAACCTCAGTACAAACATTTCTCCAAAGATTCAGTTATTTGCTGATGACCTATTACTAACTAATGGAGATACTGAAACATCCTTAGATCATTTACTTAATGCTCTAGATACATTTGAAAACTTCTCAGGATTAAAATTTAATCACGACAAAACTCAGACTCTTCTAATTAATAAAAAGGCAACTACCAAAACGAGAAACTACAAACACTTTAACTGGGACATAACACAAATTAAATACCTAGGTATTTGCTTTAAATCAAATATCAAAGAAATAATTTCTATAAATTATTCCAACTTAATAAACTCAATTACAAACCTCATGGACAACTGGAACAAATTTTAATTTACATTTGAAGACAGACTAACGTTAATTAAAACATTACTACCAAACATTCTATACATTAGCCAGGCTCTGATCATTCCCCTACCTAAGAAAGTTTCAAAAAAGATTAATATTTTATTAAAATTTCTCTGGCATCCCCTAAAACCTAGGATAGTGTTACAAAGACACACTGCTGGTGGGAAGAAGGAGGCATTAGTTCCCCTAAAGTTGAATTCTACATAAATGCTACCATCCTTAACACAATTTTCTTATGGATATATCCCTCATACAATTCACACTGGAAACTAATACACGAGAAAATCTTGTTAACTAACAACAAAACACTAATTGAACCTCTCACTAAAATACATAGCAATATCTTTATATGGTCATTAACAATACATTTTCGAGATAAACAAAAGTTAAAATCCTGTCCTTTCATTAACCTAATACTAATAAACTTTAAAAGGTTTATTCAATATAATCAATTAATTAAAATCACATTAAAATTTGTCTTTCCAATTGCCCACACTAAAGAGTGCTTCACCACCTTTAATATAAATAAAATGCTTGAATTCAAAGAAAACAATTATATTGGAACCAATTCTTATCTGTAAATAACATTCATCCAGGTAATTACTTAATTGTAGATATAGCCTACACAACAATAATTGGACAGACATTCAAACATGTAGAGAATTCATTTATAATGAAAAAATATTCTCGTTACAAACGTGTGGAAATAATACACCTAAAATACTAGAACTAATATTTAATATTATTAATGGTTCTCTGACAGACACCTCACTTATATCTTTAATTTATAAAGCTATTAGACCTGTTTAAACTTTATAAATGTATCTTACTGGGATTACTCTACTAAAATAAATAAGGAAGAATTTACTGCTAACAATAAAAAACTCCTTTTAAGATCAATAGAAAAAACAATTTCCCCATGTTGGAAGATATACACATGGAAATTTCTTCACAGATGTTACTTTACACCACTACAAATTGCACAAATGTATAAGAAAAATGATATGAAATGTTGGGAGATGCAAAGCAGTAAAAACTGATTGGTAATCATATGATTGTTACATGCACAACGTTATCTCAATTCTGGAGTGAATTTAGAGATTTTTGTAAAGCCTTATGGAATGAGAATTGTGTTATTTCTGAATCACTTGTCCTTTTAAATGTACCAATACTGAAGTTATACCCAAAACTCAAGTACATATATTATGGTCAATTCTTGCAGTTGCAAGGAAGGATGTAAGAAAAAAACTGGAAAACTAACTCTTCTGTCTTATTTAAAAATGAATTTATCCACTTAGTCACAGCATTATGTGATAAAGAAATTTCTAGTATAAAGCTCAAAACAAAGAACTTAACTCACAAATTATTTGCTTGGGAAAAGTTACACATATTATTACAAAAATAATTGATTTCCTGAATGTATATAAATGTTTAACACTGTTATGGACTCTGTATACAGTTCTCTTATTTAATTATGACTGTATATATGTTATCTTTGTTACTGTTTTTATTAAAAAAAATAAACATTTTTGAAAAAAAAAGAAAAGAAATAAGATAGAGCCTCATTCACTCCAATGGAGCTCAGGAAGTTTGCACTGTAACTTCCAATGGGTGAAGTCTTTTGACAGAATCAAATTATGTCCTCATAGTTCAAACAAATGTTTATATCTCTGGAACCATAGGGATTATGGAGGATGTATAAACGGCAAACCCTTCAGCACAAACTATTTTTATAGTGGTAGTATTCTTTAGGTTCTAGGTCTTAAAATGACATTTATAAGTCACAGTAAATACAGTAACTATTACATTTGCAATATTTTGTACACTTACAATATCTCAGCAACCATAAACACATACTGTCACAACAGCATTTTATTCATCTAGCTGACAGCTTTCATATGAGGCTGAGGAGTTCTGTCCGTGTTACTTGGTTGTTGAGATATTTAGAAATAAATTTGAAAATTATACCTATATAAATTAATATCATAAAAACAGTCAACGTCTCTTTACCTGCACTAGACAGAAATCAAATATTAATGCAG
This sequence comes from Protopterus annectens, assembly GCF_019279795.1. NCBI lineage: Eukaryota > Metazoa > Chordata > Ceratodontiformes > Protopteridae > Protopterus > Protopterus annectens. The sequence goes on along the minus strand of NC_056743.1, from coordinate 1,352,307,824 downwards.
TTGAGTTTGCCACTGTGTCAGCTTTAAGATTGAATCTTTTAAAATGTTGTACATAGCATGGTTTTGGAATTACTGATGCAAACATAAACAAGCAATATTTGACACCTAGAGGCATCAGTAGGAGTTAAATGCAGAAGCACCTGGAGGCGTCACTTAGATGTAATGAATTAGACAGGATGATTTAAATAAAGCACCAAATCCCATCCAAGACGCACAGAAAAATATTTAAATGAAGTTTCAGTGGCTAATAAAATCACATGATTTAAACATAGCAGCAGAGGACAGAGAAGAATCTTGTCTACTGAAGCTAGATTTTGAAATACTGACCTAGGGTCACACTACACAAACAAATGAACAGCAGGAAAAGACAGACAGGGCAGAAAGAACATATTACCAAGGAAATGCTTGAAACTTGCATCTTCAGACCATATTGATACAAGATTTTTACTTGCTTCGCTTTACTAAAAACACCAAATTCAAGATCAAATAACGATCAAGTCAGTACATAGGACCATCAGTTTCCTCATGCTCCACGTATTATTTACGTAAAACTGTTAAATTACCAATAATTAACAGAAATCTTGAAAACTGCTGAATGTAAAATTTGGATTTCTGCTAAAGTCTCTAGAGTTAAAGCAAAAGGACACTCATTATAAAAATTCACACAGGTGCTTCCTTTTTTCATAGGTTCTTTTTCCCTCCTTGTCTGCTATCAACTTTCCTTCCACTTGTCTTGAGCCCATTTGTCATTTTATACTGGGGTACTGCCAGCATGGAGGTAAAAGGTGAGTGGGAGGGATGGTCATGCAGGAATGGATATAAGCCAATGTCCTCACCTGTATCTACTGATGCAGGCTATGAGCGGGTTTGTAAGGGCATTAACCCCGCCCCTATTTATCTGACACTGGCACCTCCTTCACAGTGAAAGAATAATACACAGTTCTCAACAAACCAGGAAAGCTTCCATTGCTGGCCTAGAGGAACCAAGCCCTTGGTCCCTGTTCTTTTTGCCATGCAAGCTCATACTTCCTGGTGCCATAGTGGTATAAACCAGGAGGAATCCCCCCTCCGACACACACACACACACACACACACACAGACACACACAGCAAGCCAGTATAGGCCATGCACTTCCCAATCCTATCACCCCCTCCCCCAGCTCCTCCAGTGTGATCAGTTACTCAAACTGAAGTCATTTGGGATGCAGACAGTGTTTATCAAGCTACAGCATTGAATAAGGCAAAATTATACATGTCAGATGTTATATGCTGCTATGCTTTAATTTTCAATTAAGGGCCTGAAATATTCAAAAAACCCTCCTCAAGAACCTGTTAAACCTCAATATATCAAAAAATAACAAATGCTTTATTCATTTGCTGATTACCTGCTTGCTGCAATGGAGAAGTAACTGGTTCTCAGTGGGCACATGGTAAAGATACCCAATCCTGAAGAAGGGCCAAACAATTACAGGATACACACATACATCTCACATAACATGCACATCTACAGGCAATTACAAGTATTTAAACAATTACTTCACGTGCTACAACATTAAAAAGATTCAAAAATGTTCCACAGCTTCTGGTGTGTTTTTGATGTGCGCACTGTATACTGCAGCCATACTCACTGGTGTTGCCCGAGATTCTACTTCCCAGATTCAAGTACACCAGTACTACCAGAGTCATAAATTCCTCTTAAAATGCCTGAACCAAAACGATCTAGCCATCTATCAGACAGACACACTGTAAAAGATTTGTATGTTGGGCAATTTTTTTTATTCCAGCTGTTTAAAAAAAATACGGTGTTAATTATGTTCTTCATCAGTATCTCGGTGACCAATTGCTAAATTACAAAAATGTAATAAATGCATTTTAGAAAGTTAATTTGTAATTGCAGATATGAACAGTAACAAAATTTTAGCTTAGAAATTGTTTTAATTTTCACATTCCTTCTCAGGTGGTGGACAAATGTCCCACAAAAATCACTTATTTAAGCTTTAAATATAATTTTTAATTTTGTTTATATTCTTAAAAGCTCTATGAGGTACAAACATTTTTAGCTGCAACTGGAAGAAGTATTTACTAGCAGAACAACAGCATAAAAGTATACATGCAAATATATATGACTGCATTGCTGTTAAGAAAAAAGGTTTTTAGCAACATAATGTGTAGGGCTGGTGTTAGTGGCATGGTTAGGGTTAAGGTTAGCAAACATGATCAAGGCTGGGCAGGGGGGTATGAATCGATCTGGTACTTAGCCAAATTCAGTACAGCAAATGCAAGTAGTAAACCAGACTTTATTAATGGCCTCATTTTTTGGTTAACATCAGTTTTTGGTGAGTATCTGATTCACCATTAGATTCATGCTAATTAATGTAGCTATGTACGCAGCATACCTCTTCTATATGATAACCTTTACTTTTAAATACATAATTCAGGATATTACTTGTTAAATTAATGTGAATCGATATTATCATAGTACCAAAGCGGTTCACTGTGTCTAATCATCTGATATAAGGTTAGGGTATTTACCTCACAGACACAAAGTATAGAATTCGATTCTCACCTTTTGAGAGGGTAAATGGATAGGCTTAAAATAGCGCACAAGGGCAGCCTGCCTAGTACTTACCTTTGAACATAAATGAAGGTTGTGCCTATTATAATATTTAAATTATTAAATCAAATTAAACATTTACACCTATAAATACTCTTTAAGGACTCACAAAATTCTATGTTTCAAAGACAGGCTTAATTACAAAATAATATGCATACCTTACTACCTTTGCATGGCTTTTAAATAAAGTATTTACTCTGTTAAACAATTTTCTCTAAGTTTTAATTAGATACATTTACGTTGAGATGAGACAGAAGCTTTGCACGCTTAAGATGATGACAGTACGAATGTACTACAGATTTTAGTGTGACAGGGGAAAGACTGATGGTGTGAGGGAAGGTAAAAAAGCAGTGAGCTGCTCTCATACATATGGCCTATGTTACTTTAAATTAAAAGGGGGTTGTGCCTTTAAATTTCCTTTTGTAATTTGAGCTTGCAGCTTGATCAAGGAGTAACCAGCCTGGTCTTACAAAAAAGATAATTAAGAGAGTGGAGTTCAGCAGTGAAATAGAAGAGGCTACAAATAACATTTTCCGCTATATTGCATTCAGTGCATCTGTGAGCTGTTAAAAAAGCCTACCAAAAACGGTAGTACAGCTGTATTAGGTGTTCACCGTTATTGCAGATGCCAAAGTATATTCACTGTTGCATGGGAAATTTGGTTATTAATGTTCACACAAAGGACAAACACTGTATGGGTATGTAAAGACCAATAATAACTGCTTTAGCATTTGTTATAGTCTATACATGAATGATAGTACACCGAAAGCACTAACTTACTTTAATACCTCTAAATCAGATCTATGGTCCCCTCCCACTCAAGATGGGCTCCTAATCACATGCTTGATTCATCAGGCTGATGAACAACAGTACAGTTAGTTCTTACAACTTTAACATTATCCGAAATTCTTTGAAAACTGTTTTCTCATTTTCTTATTTTATAAAAATACAGCAAAAGTTAACACTTGTCAGAAACACTTTTATAAACTTGCAACAGACTCTCAATAATTCTAAAAAGCTGACAATCCACAATGTCAAATTTAACTATAATCTCAAAGAGCTTTTGCAGGGATCAAGCCCGCACATCACCCCACCACTGGCATCCCTACAACCCTTAAAACTCTCCAAGATCACAATCTCTGGGGTAACAAACTTCCTTACTCACACATTTCTGTGACCTTTCTGTTAACGCTAGGTGTTCTTCAATTAAAATGTGAGTTTATTAAATCTAACTAATTCAGTATATTCATACCAGCTGTGATCAAACCCACTTATCCCTTTTAAAACACAATGGTCAAAAATCACAAGAAAAGGTGCATGACAACCTCAAAGACACCAAGAAAGTGCTAGAGTAATAATAAAAACATCAACATTATCCCCACAGGTTTCAGAGACTCAAATGGCAGCCTTTATGTGTAAATGAAGATGTCACTTGTTTGATCCTCTTTTTATCTGTTACTCTGTATTTACTGCATTCTGAGCAGATTTTTTTGTTAAAATTACACATCTTACTGCACAGTTTCCTAATTACATTTTAATTTTAGATCAAATAATTTTAGAATGGCTCCTAGATGCTTTTCTGATCACTTAATAGCGATGTTTCTTTAAATCTTTTATTCAATCTTTATGGAATCAAAACCATCATTTTTACAACAAAGAGAAATTCAAATCAATATAAATGAACCGATGGATAAACTGAAGGACTACTCTAAAAGTAGTACTACTAAATTCAATACAAAGTCAATAGCCTTCAAAGCTTCCATTAGATACTGTTTCAGTAACACAGCATCATTTAAAAAAAAAAAAAAAAACAATGAATCTGATCTTTCAAATAAATAAGAAGTTATGTACCTACCATAACGTTCCATGTTAGTTGTCTTCTCTCGCCTTCTTTCTTGCTTGATGGGTTCGGAGCCGATCCCTCGGCTCCGACTCGGCACTTGCTAAGCTCGAGAGTCACTTTTACCAGCTCGAGGCAGCCCCATATCCCATGATGTAAGGCGGTAAGTACCCAGATCTCGTTTGATGACAAAGGGCAATAGCACCAAGCATAAAATACTTCCCAAAGGAAGAAAGAAAAACTTACAGATGGAAGAAGGACCAGGTCTGAATGGTCTTCAGCATAACAGTTTCTTATAACAAGGTCTGTCCAGGCCAGGGGGAAGGAGGGAGCAAGAAAGAAGGCGAGATGACAACTATCATGGAACGTTATGCTAGGTACATGACTTCTTAATGTTAGGTTCTCAATCTCGCCTACATTCTTGCTTGATGGGACCGTCCCTAGCACCTCTATCCTGGGTGGCTCAATGGAACAAACTCTTGAGGACTGTAGAGCCAAAACTGGCTCTGTCCCTGGAGGCCAAGTCCAATTTGTAATGGGAAACAAAAGTGTGAGGAGTGGCCCAAGTGGCCGCTGCACAAATAGTGTCTAAAGGAAGTCTAGCTTGAAAAGCTGTAGAAGTAGCTAAGCTCCTAGTTGAATGTGCTTTAGGTTTTGAGCACAGCTGTTTTCCCCTGAGCAGATAAATTTCAGAGATGACCGAAGAAAGCCATCTAGACAAAGTCACTTTAGAAACAGGAAAGCCTTTTTTATTATCCGCATAGGAAACAAAAAGTTGATCAGATTTTCTAAATTGTTTTGTTCTGTCCAAATAATATCTAAGTTGACGGTGGACATCAAGATAATGTAGCTTTTGTTCAGCTCTATCTGAGTAGTTAGGAAAAATACAGGAGATCAATGGATTGATTCAAATTGTTCTTTGAAGCGACCTTAGGCAAAAGGTTGGGTTAGTTCTCAAAGATACTCTGTCTTTGTGAAAACCAAATAGGGGGTCGAACCGAAAGAGCATGAAGTTCAGACACCCTCCTGGCGATGTAATAGCCACTAGGAATAAAGTTTTCCAAGAAAGATATTTCAGGGAACAAGAAACAGCTGGCTCGAAGGGAGGAAGAATCAAGGATGTCAGCACTAAATTTAGATCCCACTGAGGAGGAGGATTCCTGATTGGAGGCTTTAGTAGGAAAATTCCTTTCAAGAAGGCCCTGCAGAGCCTATGGGACATAATATTATGATCTGCTATCCTGACATGAAAATTGGAAATAGCAGCCAATTGAACTCTGACTGTGGAAGAAGAGGAGCCTGCATGAAAAATCTCTGCTAAGAAGTCCAGGACTGCCTGAACAGGGGCAGTAAAAGGATCAATATTCTTGGCCTTAGCCCAATAAGAGAAACGTTTCCATTTGCTTGTATAAATCCTCCTGGTAGAGGATTTTAGCGAAGCTACTATGATGTCTCTAACTGGGTTAGAGATCAGAGGAAGCCTGGCTAAGGAAGGAAGTGGAGCAACCATGCTGTGAGGTTGAGAGAAGGGATTGACCGGTGCAGCTGACCCGATTGGTGAATCAGAAGATCTGGCACTGGGTCCAGATGCCACGGCTGCACCAAAAGGTGATGATGAAGGAACGGGAACCAAACTTGTCGAGGCCAGTAAGGGGCAATGAGAATCAATTTGGCTCTCAAAACGGTAGCTTTCTGGATAACCTGAGGGATCAGAGGGAATGGAGGGAAGGCATAAAGAAGTCCCTGGGGCCAATCCTGGGTCAGAGCGTCTCTGGGGGGATGGCCTGATAGAGGGAAGAGGCTGAAGAAGTCTGGACATTTGCTGTTTTGGGGAGTAGCAAAAAGATCGCAACATGGACGACCCCATTCCAGAAAAATCTCTTCCGCTATGGATTGCTTGAGAGACCACTCGTGAGGCATGAGAATAGCTCTGCTCAATCTGTCCGCTACAATGTTGGTTTTCCCAGGGATATGCGTTGCTACCAGAAACCGATGAGAGGAGATCGCCCATTGCCAAAGTCTGAGCGCTTCGACACAAGGGGTAGGACTTGGTTCCGCCCTGTTTGTTGATATACCAAACTACAGACATGTTGTCTGTGTGGACTGCAATTGTCCCTACGGGAAGAAAGTCGTTGAGGGCTTGCAACGTTAAAAGCACTGCTCTCATCTCCAGGACATTTATGTGCAGATGGTACTTTCGGCTGCCACGCATGAACCATCCTGCCCTGATAATGACCCCCACCCGATCAGGGAGGCATCCGTGGTGACAGTGGCTATCGGGGATGGGGGTACAAAGTACCTGCCTTGGTGAACCTGAGGAGATGTGATCCACCAAGCAAGATGCTCTTTGCATGTCTGTGTCACCAGAATCTGCTGACGCATTGGAAGCTGCTGGTATGACCACTGTGTGAACAGCATCCACTGAAGAAGGCGCATGTAGAATCGAGCCAGGGGAAGAAGAGTAATGGCCGCAGCCATGAGACCTAATACCTTTAGAACCATTCTGGCCTGTACTTTCTTGTTGGCCAGAATGATCCTGACATGACTCTGAATGTCTGAAACTCTTTGATCTGTAAGGGTAGCTGACATCCGAACAGTGTTTAAGTTTGCGCCTATGAAGGTAATAGACTGGCAGGGCGATAAGGATGACTTTTCGAAGTTGATTGAGATGCCCAAAAGAGAACAAAGGTCTATTGTGTAATCCCTGGCTTGTATAAGCTGATGCCTGGTGGTGGCTGACAGGAGCCAGTCGTCGAGATCGGAAACACCTGGAATCCTTGACGTCTCAGGTGAGCCGTGACCACTGCCATGCATTTGGTGAACACTCTGGGGGCTGTAGTGAGACCAAAGGGCAGGGCTCTGAACTGGAAATGACTGGACCCCAGCCGAAGCGGAGAAATCTCCTGGAGCGCCTGTGAATTTTGATGTGATAGTACGCATCCTGAAGATCTATTGGGCACATCCAGTTGTCCTTCTGTAAGAAGGGCAGAATTGACTGAAGAGTGACCATTCGAATCTTGTCTTCCTGACAGACTTGTTGAGTCTGCTGAGATCCAATATTGGTCTCCAGTCTCCCGTCTTTTGGGGACCAAAAGAACCTTGAGTAGATTCCGGCTCTGAATGGTCTATTGTAACTGGCTGAATGGCTCTTTTTGCAGTAGTTTTGAGACTTCTAACTCTGCAATTTCCCTTAGACCGGTGGTACATCTGGAAGGGAATTTGAAGGAAAGGGACTTTCCTTGAAAGGAATTATGTAACCCTTGGATATGATCGACTGTACCCATCTGTCTTGAGTGAGGGAATGCCAGGCTTCTGGGTACAGTGATAATCTTCCCCCGACTGCCTCCAAGGAGGGACAGCCGGGCAACACCTTAGGGATGCTGAAAGGGCTTGTCAGAGAGAGGCTCTCTGTTTCCCTGGTTTTGGACCCCTCTGCCTCTAGAGCGGCCTGTTGTTGTTACCCCTCTGCCTCTAGGGGTAAACTGACCACGTGAATCCGGCGTGACTCCTTGGGATTTACGGAACCACATTTTCCCACCTTTCTGTCCTTTGGGATAAGGTCTAGAAGGGGTGGAAAAACGGACTCCAACAGCAGAAAGAGTCTTGCCGTCCTGTTCGCACCTGGTCAAGGTTTCCTTCACCTGAGGGCCAAACAAAGCTGACCCGTCAAAGGGAGAATTTGTGAAGGACGCCTTAAAGGGATCCGCAAAATCACATAGCCGCATCCAGGCTTGGCGTCTAAGAGCCACACCTGTACCTGCGGCTCTACTCGCTCCATCCGCAGCATAAGATATTAGCCGCATGGAGGAGTTTGCAATGGAATTGAGGGTTCCTAGCTCAATTTTTTCTTGAGCCCCTGCAGCTGTAGGATCCTGAACTACTTCACCCAGCTCCTTAAGGATATCCCTCTGGAGTCTGGTGAAGTGACATAGGTAATTCAGCGAACGCATAGCAAAGGTCGCTGAGGAAAACATCCGCTTGCCGTACCTATCCATGGTCCTAGAGTCCTTATTAGGAGGATGGACGGGCACGGAAGGATCTGCAAGTTCCTTGGTGGCCGCAGCCACCACCATGGCATCAGCGGGACACCCTTGGTGAGGAATTGCTTGTCACACGGGCAGTGATAAATTTTGAAGGCCTCCTAGGGACTGGCTCTACAGAGTCAGGAGCTGCCCACGCCTGCAATAACCTGCATAAGGGGTCGAAGGCGGAGACACCCAGGAGGTGGAGGGCCGAGATCCAAACGCCTCTAGGTATACTGACTCATCCTCAGAGGGATTGTTGGTGGGCCAGTTTCCCCTCTGTTTAAGGAGTTCTAGGATGTCTGAGAAGGAGACATCCTCAGAGGGGGATCTAGGGGATCCCTCTGACTCATCAAAGTCAGTATCCGAAGTGACAGACTCGGGGGAGTCTACATGTTTCCTCTTACAAGTCCTCTTCCTAGGAGGATCTCCCGAAACATCAGGAGAATCCTCGGAAGAGGGGGAAATTCCCAATGGGGAAACCTGAGGCGGAGGATCTCTGGGTCCTGTAGCAAGAGAAGTGGCAGAGATGTCAACAGGTACTATAGAGGGAGGAGCTACGGGAACAGACTGCTGACTGATACCAGTGGCCAGCACACTCTTCATCACCTCGAATGCTCCCCTCCCAGGCAGGTCCGAGAGAACCCGTTCCGAAGAGCTAGGAACTCCAGGGACCACCGAAGGGAAGTCTCCGAGGCAGATGTCGGAGCCGAGCTCACCAAGGCCGAGGCTCCAAGGGGAAGAGCGGGTTGGACAAGGGTCCATGCCACTCACCCCTCGGAGGAGACCATGGAAGCCCGACCACGAATCCCTCTAAGGAAGGTCTCAAGAGGAGATAAGAGTAGAGGCTGAAGGAACAGAAGGGGTATCCGTCCTCCAGCCGTAGCAGTAACCATTCGAAGACTCCAACTCCAAGCTCTGGGGTAGAGTTGAAGGAGGAACTGTAACGGGGTGTGGACCAACAGTCGCCTGTTGAGACGGACTGTGTAACATTTGGGCCAGTACCTGTGACTTAAGTAATCTACTGACCACTCTCTCTAGGTCATGATCTGACAGTCTGGATGACCTTGAAGATCGGCTCCGATGGCTCCGTTCCGAAAGAAGAGGTGAAGCCGGAGCCGAAAGTATCGGCTCCAAGGAAGGAGACCTCGACCTCTTCCTGGAATGAACCATCGGAACAGATACTATAGATCCTGTCGGAGCCGAAGACTTATCGAAGCCGACAGGAAGATTCGATGTATCGGCTCCAGCCGGAGCCGATACAGCCACCAAAGTAACGGTGTCGGAGCCGATCGGAGCCGACACCGATGCTCGTGCCACATGGGTGTCGGAACTGATCGGAGCCGACACGGTGGTCGATGCAGATTCGGCACCGATAGCCATCGGTGCGAAGGCTTTAAGCCAGAATCGGCTCCAGCCGGAGCGATCTCACTGAACGAGTCGGGCCGAGGCCGCAGGCTTAGACACAGAAGCCTGGGCCTTGGAAGATTTTGCTGATTTTGATGGAGCCGACTTAGCCGGAGAGCCCTCCAGAAGGCCCCTAAGTATCAGCTTGCGTCTCCTGCAGGACTCTCTGGCTGAAGGAATGACAAATAGCACAGGAGTCCTGCAGGTGAAGAGGCCCCAGGCAATACAGGCAAGAAGTGTGACCGTCTGTCAGAGACATCTTCTGACAGCACGAGTCACACTTCTTAAAACCTGAGACCCTCTCCTTTGACATGGTGCTTACAAAAAACACACACACACACACCAGTCAAAAAATTAACTTAAATAAAATACCAAAAGGTATTCTATAAAACCAACACACACACCCTAACAGGGGGGGGGGGGATGGGAAGGGAAAAGTTTGACTAAAAAATATTAGAGGAGACAGGGATTTTCTGTCAGAAAAAGTACAAAATTAACTTAAAACTATCAATAAATGTTTTTTTTACAAAAAAGGGGCTTAAATCTCACAAAAGTGAATCACTTACCAGGAGCTGGTAAAAGGAGGACCTCCTAAGCGGCAACGAGATCTGGGTACTTACCGCCTTGCATCATGGGATATGGGGCTGCCTCGAGCTGGTAAAAGTGACTCTCGAGCTTAGCAAGTGCCGAGTCGGAGCCGAGGGATCGGCTCCGAACCCATCAAGCAAGAATGAAGGCGAGATTGACAACTTAACATCTACCGTTACTTTATCTTTTGTTGACCAGATTAGTTTCACTGGGCTAGTAGCCTCTTTTCAGGGGAGACCCGAGGATGACATTTATACTACTGGGGAAAATTTGGCCAAAGTATCGGGGAAATTCCCCTACTCGTCATTTGTGGGAGTGGGAACTATTATAGAGGAGCACTTCCTGTTTCTGTTCCAGGAGCAGTGGCGGCATGGAGAAACAGGAAGACAGATGGAGACAGCAGGAGATGATACAGTAGTGAAAGAAATGAAGGAGAAAGTAAATATTGAGACTGAAGAATGTGTGCAGGATTCTGAGGAAATGTTTCACAAACCTGTTTAATGGAGATGAGTCACAAATGATGGACATACAACTACAACCATCCAGTTGGGGGGGTTGCGGAATGACTTAAAGAAATGGTGGTGTAGAGAGACTCAGAAAATGAAGATGATGTTTCCTAGGGGAACACGATGGAGAAAATATAAAAGAAGGATGCACAGACAATCCTGAAGTACAGTGGTGAGATGGAAAAGAAAACATATGCAAATAAAGTAAAAGAACGCAAAAGAAAATGAAAAACTGAAGTATATAGTAAGGATTCAAAGACGACAAAGAAATGGACAGGTATGAAGTGTGGGACAATTAAATAGCTCCTTTGGGTGTAAAAGTAAACTAAGTAAGAGCATTTGTTCTTATTAAAAAAGAAACATTTTGTGACATTTGTTCTTATTAACAAAGAAACATTTTGTGACATTACATCTGAGACTGTTTTTTCAACAGAAAATTTAAGACTGTAACCCATGGAGTCTTTATGTGATAAAAGTATTTAACAGAGAAACAAAAAAAAGATTCATGTACAATTTTGAACAGAGGTATAAAGTAAGACTTTGAATGGAGATTTGAAGCTTTATGTAAAGAACACTTGACACTGCAAAATATGACAAAAGGGGTTTATGGACTGGTGCCTGGGATTGTAAAAATGTGTTAAAAAGAAGAAAGAGGAAAAAATACACATACACTAAGCGTGATACATGCAGAGGGGAAAAGGGGTGTTGGTAAAATACTGGGGACAACTCAAGACTTTTTTTGTGGAAAAGGACATTTAATATGTTAATGTGACAAAAGAAAATGTTATATTTGTGGGGAAATGGGACGTGTTGCAAAAAATGTGAACTGAAATGTTATAAATGTAACAAAATTGAACATTTACGCATGGATTACAAAAATAAAAACAGGAAAAAGAAAATGAACAAAGAGAAGACATTTTAGAAGTAGTAGAAATAAAAGAAATATTAAATCAGAAAAAAAATTATAAAGAGGATACAAAAGACGGTTCTAAAATAAGTGGTGAAGATGACAAACTGGGAGGCAGTAAAACGAAAAAAATTCTACTGGCAAAAGGCAGAAAAAAATTTAAAGGGATGAGTAGAAAAGAAAAGGAAAGGGAATGGATGAAAAAGAACATATACAGCTAAAGATTGGAGCTTGATATAATAGTTAAGGTGTTCAAAAACACAAGGTACAGTGTTTGATTCTCACCTTTGGGAAGGAAATTAGTTGGGCTTACCATGGCCAGTTAAGAAAGCTAGCCTGATAGTTAGCTATGTACTTATGAAATCATGAATCTAAGGAAAAGGGGACATGAAAATTTTATAGTGCTTTCTGTAAATATGATTAGCATTAACAATACAGTAAGAAGAAGAGGAATTTTGCAGGAGTGTAATACATGTGATGTAGACGCAATTTTATTTTATTTAACATTTGTTTACTGGGAAAGTCCAATTGGGACAGAGCCCATTTTCAGAGGATGCCCGCGGATAAACGCATAAGATGCATATCTTTCTAATGTGTGGAGGAAACGGATGTGAACGCCGGGAGGACATACAAACTTCACACAGAAGGAATCCCAGAGGAGAATCAAATCGGAGAATCTCTTGCTGTGAAGCAACAACACAGACTGCTGCACCACTGTGCCACCCAATTCTAATTATATTAGAAGACACATGACTTTTAACAAATGAAGGATTAGAAGCAGAGAAACTATGGGGAGGAAAGATATTTTGAAATTCAGGAAATAAGAGATATTCTGGAATAGCAGTATTCTGTAGAAATTCAGTAAAGTTTTAGATGCAACTTTAGCAAAAATGGGAAGATTAACCACTGTATATTTAACAGGGAAAGAAGTATACATAATTATAAAATTATATGCTTATACCAACTATAAAGAAAGGGAAAACTTATTTCATCACATTTTAGATTATGTAATTGTAAATATGAATATCATAACAACAGGAAAGTGTGACTTAAGAGGCAAGCGTACAAAGAAAGGAAATGATATAAGAAAAATGTTAGAAGTTATAAGATGTGGTATATTAAAACTTTGGGACAAAATGTCATGGACTTGTAAAAGGAGGATGATAGAATTGAAGTAGATCATTTTACAGTATCAAAAGGTTTAGTTACAGGAAAGGGAGTAGTTGAAATGGGATTTTCTGATCATCTTGCAATACTGCTAGAGATAAAGGAAAACAAGACTTACATAAAAATAGGCAAAGGAATAAAAAGGATTAATGAGAAATCACGGAATGAAGTACAGATTAGTAATGCAGTTATGGAAAGATATTACTAAGAGAACATTTTACAAAAATTGGTCTGAGTGGTGTATGATATTTAAGGAAAAGTATAAAAAATATTTTTTCTATTGCAATAGGATGTGAGAAAAGTAGAGAAAAACATATAAAAACATATAATGCACGTAAAGCTTTAGAACATAATGGTAGAAAGTACTTTGAAAAAGAAAAACTATATGAAAGAAATGCAAAAAAAATGCAAACTGTTATATAAGCAAAGATATTTTTACAAGGAAAAAGAGAAGTATTGTGTTGCTTAAGCAGATTAGTAAAGGAAGATGGTAGTGTAATGAAAGAAATAAAAATGTAAAAGGAGAAACAGAAAGAACTCAGGAAAAGATTATGAATAGTGTGGTACAACATGTGCAAGAAAGATTTAAAAAGAAAGAAGATAGTGAAAAACATGTTAAGCAGAAAAAGAAAATAAAGAAATGGAAAAGGAGATTTTTTTTTTAAAGTGAGTTAGATGTATTAGGACAAGTAAATGTAGATTTGGCTGCAGGCCCAAATGGAATAAGGGTATAAAATGTACAAACATTTAAGGGAGTGGCAAAAAATGTATATACCTTTTTAAAATATTTTGAATGAATGGTTAAAAGAAGGTTTTATGTATAAAGAATTAAGTAGTGGAATACTTAAAGTCATACGGAAGGAAGATGGAAAAGAATTAAAAAAAATGGACATCAGTAGTACTGATTAATAATGATTATACAATTTTTATGAAAAATAATACAAAATACATTTGAAACTAAAAAGGAAAATATAAATGAAGACTGCATATAAAAGTACAAAAGGGGAAGGGCTGTCAAGAATTAATGATAGAGGAAACTGTGAATAATATAAACAGAAAATAAAAAATGAAAATCATGATAGGAGATCTTAAGGCATTTTACACTATTGGACATGAAATCTTATTAATAATAATGAAAAAATATAATATATAATTGAGAAGGTTAGGAAATTATATATGTCAGCATATAGTAATAATAAAGTAAAAATACTTGCAAATGGCTGGTTAAGCCAAGAGGTACATATGAAAAGTGGAGTAAGAAAGGGACGTCCTGTAAGTTGTACAGCATTAGTTATGAATATCATAGTAGGCAAAATAAATTACAAAATGAAGGATATGGGGTATATATAGCACCTGAAGTGTTACGAAATACAGTTATGTTAACATATGCAGATGGCATTATAATAATTGCAAAAAAAATGGATAGAAGAAGTAATAATTTACACAAATGAGTGTCTAGAGATGACAGGGATGGCTTTAAATAGAGAAAAAAAGAAGTTATGTACTCACCATAAATTTCCATGTGAGTTGTCCCTCTCGTCTTCATTCTATACTGATGGGTTCAGAACCAATCCTCTGTTCCGGCTCTACCGCTTACTAAAGCTTGAGGTCTCAAACTAGCTTGTGGCTCCATCCCTATCCCGTGATGCAATAGTGCCTACCTCAAATCTTGTTTGTTTATGAACTTGTATCAAATTTTTACATGAATATATGCAAAGTTATATATCATATTATTAAGCCTGGAAAGGGGTCAAAGTAAAGGAAGTATATTAATAATTTTATATCCTAGATTCTCCAAGAGCTTATTACGTATGGGGGTAGGAGGGTGGGATGTAAGAATGAAGATGAGAGGGACAACTCATATGGAACGCTATTGTGAGTACATAACTTCTTTATGTGAAGTTGTCTTATCTCGTCTTCATTCTATACTGATGAAATAGCGTCCCTAGCACCATCTTTCATGAGTGGCTCATGGGAGTATATTCTTCAGAACAGTGGACCCAAATGAAGTCTTGTCCCTGGAGGCCATGTCTACTTTGTAATGAGTGATAAAGGTATGTGGTCTTGATCACGTTGCTGCTGCACATATAGCATCTATTGGTAATCTTGCTTTAAAGCCTGGGAAGTGGACACATCTAGTAGAATGTGCCTTTACTTTGGTTGCCAATTCATTGTCTGTTGACTGACAGATGAATGAAATACACTCTGATAACCACCTGGATAATGTTGATTTTGTCACTAAACCAAACAAGGAGATGAAAAAGGAGTGAACACACGTTACTAAAACCAACACAAAAGTTCACTCTGGAAGCTCCAAATAATGGTTGAGAGACTAGAACCAGTAACAATAACCAGTCCAAAACAATTCTGTTATAAACTGAGATTGGATTCACTGAAAGTTAAAAAACAACTGTTTAATAACGCTTGAAAATCCAACAAGTACGTTTTCGAACACCTTCTTCAGCAAAAAAGACAAATACAACCTCCTAGAAATGCTTACACCTTATATACAATAAAACTAATTAGTTTAATTAATTAATTGGATTAATTGAAGTTTATAAAATTATCCACAAATAATGGTTTTGTGATAAAAATCAACTTAAAAGTTAATGAAAAAGGTTGTTTTAAAAACATTTCAATGAATTGAATAAACAATTAATTGAAAATATTATCTTAAAAACATTTTTATAAAAAGAATTTTATGAAAGGAATTCCATGTGTATACATGTTGTAGGTACTATAATGTGGTGTCTGTCACCATCTAGTGGCCAGACAATATATATGTTATAATTTAGCAGCCCTTAACTTTAAAACTGGAATAATGGAGAGCATGTCATTCAAACCAGGTTCTTTGGTAGCATCCAGTATTATCTGCCAAAATAATTCCCTGTACTCAAGCTTAGTTTCCCACATGCCACCCCTGATTTCTTTTGGTACAACTTCCAAAACGAAAAAATAAAAGACAGAATTCTTACAGTTTTGGGAATGACGAAATAGGGCATTATTTCAATTATGTTTTTTAATTTCGTAATAATGCTCATATATTCTAGATCTTAACTTCCTTTCTGTTTTCCCTATATAAAATGAATCACAGGAGTGGCATGTGGCAATATAAATAACTCCCTGAGTGTTACAGTTTGCACATTTTGAACTAGAAATGGACCTGTTTCTACTAGGAATTGAAATGGTGGTACCAGTTTGAATATATTGGCATTGGGAACAAGATCCGCACTTAAATGTACCTATTCTGTGAGTTTGACCATTCATTTTTGTATTTCCCCCAAATTCAAATATATTTTTAAGATTCATGTCCTTCCTATATATGAATTTGAGGGGTTGATTTTTAATATATTCTAGGTCCGTAATATTCCTGAACCTGTCCCATTCCTGGTTAATCATTGTTTTAAGTGCCATGGCATCACCTGTGTAGTCCATAACATAAGCTTTTGAAAAGTTATTGGTTCCATTAGAATTATGTTTTAAGTCACATTGGTTGACTAGTATACTGGAGTCCTCCTGTCCCAAAATTGGGGCAAATCTCCCTTTCCTTCCTTCTGATACTATCTTATATACTTCATCTATAAGGTAGGCTGGATATCCCCTTTCTTTGAACATGTTCATAACGTATTCACTATCCTTGAAAAAATCTAGGTCCTCAGAGGTCATCCTACTGGTCCTAATAATTTGCCCCTTGAGAATATTTCTCTTTTGACCGAAAGGATGTCCACTGGAAAAATGAAGATAGGAATTTGAGAATGTAGGCTTTCTATATATCTTTGAAGTAAAGTGATCCTTACACTTGCTTAATAAAACATCCAAATAAACACACTCTTCAAAATTTATATTGTACGTAAAGTCTAAAAAGGTGGTTGTACTTTTGATGTAGTCCAAAAATTCAAAAAACCTTTCAACAGTGTCGGTCCAAAAAATGACTATGTCGTCAAGGAAACGTTTGTAAAAGGTCCAACAGTTAACAAATTCACAATTGTTAATGTATAATGTCTCCCACCATGAAAGTATTATGTTGGCATAGGTAGGTGAACATTTTGCCCCCATAGCCACACCCCTTTCTTGCTTAAAAAATTCACCTTGGAAGTAAATATAATTGTTTTTAAGAACCACTTCCATCAATAAAAGACAAGTTCTAAATACATCCATTGAAAAACTACCATGATGGACCATACTTTCCTCAAGCCACAAAAGACCAATATCGTGTGGAATTGATCCAAATAAATCGACAATATCTAAAGTTATGAATGTAACATTTTCAGAAAACAAATGGGTTTTTACTTGCCTAAGAAAATCCCAAGAATCTTTTAACATTGTGACGCCTTTGTTAGATATATTTAGCTAAAGGGGTTGTGATAGAACCTTCTGAGGAAACAATAAGTCATAACGGAGGATCATTTTGATCTTTGTGAACTTTGGGAATACCAAATACTGAGGGAACTCTTGGATTTTTGTTTGTTAAAAAATTGTAGGTTTCAAAATCAATAGAACCTTCCAATAATAAGTCATTGATTATTGCATTTATTTTGGCTTTGGAAATATTGACTTCGTTGATGGAAGCTCTAGAATAATTAGTAGTGTTTTGTAGGTTTTCCTTCATTTTGGACTCATATAAAATGTTGTCCATAACCACTGCACCCCCACCCTTGTCTGGTTGCATAATTCTAATGGCTTTGTTACCTTTCAAAGATTCAAGTAAATTGAGTTCCTTCTTGGAGAGATTTGATAACACATGATGTGTACTGATAGTATTTCTAATTTCCTTCTCTATCACTTTTTCTAAATTTTTCAACTGTGGGTGGAGTGGGGGGTTGTAAATACTTCTTTTCCTTAAATTAGAATGTACATTGATATTAGAATGTGTGTTAACACCAGTATCAGTTCCTTCAAACATGAGACCCAAGTTTTGTTTCCTTAAAAATAGTTTTAGGTCCACTACTGCCCTCGGAATACTGACCTTCCTTAGGGGAATGAATTTAAAACCTTTTACAAACAGTGTAAAATGATCTAGTGAAATATCCAAAGAGCTATAGTTGAAAATATTGTAATGATTATATTCTAAAATATTCCCATTCCATTGAATAAGGTTGTCATATTGATTTATCTCCTGTAATTGGCCCTGTATTGATTGGGGCGATGATTGTAATGTACAGGTGACCGATTGCGTAATCTGTCGGACCTGCGGAGGGGGGTACATATTCTAAAGGGATATCCCCATTGTTAATCTCACCATCATTGTTTTCAAATACTTGGTCAGCCTCAAAGTCAATATTGGGGTTGAATTTATTATGTCCCTCAGGTTCCCCCCGATAGGTGTTGTATGGTCTAGGCTTGGGATAAGCTGTTCCCAATCTATAGGCTTTGATATCCCTCTCTAGTTTATGTGCTTTCCTTTTCATGTTGTTAATACATTCTTTCTCAATTTGGGGAAAAATATTGTTGTATGAAAGTCTACCTGATTCTACTGTATACATAAGGTCATTAATAATATTAGTGTTAATGATGTTCATTGTGGCCACTAAGTGGGTCCTGACCCTATCGTTCTCAGTGATAATAGCCCTTGCTATATCCAAACCACACTTGTCAAATATGTTAATTAATTCTTTGTGGAAGGCAGAGCCTTCTTCAACCCTATTGGGGTACTTGCAAATACGCAGGCCCTTAGGCACAATACCTTTTTCAATACATTCTTGTAGAAAAGCAGAATCACATCCTAATCTTTTATACTTTTCTAAATGAAAATACAAAGCATCGAGGTTCTCCTTATAGCTTTTAATTTCAGCCTGATTAGTTTCAAAAAATGAACCACAAGAGTGCATTTGGAACTTTTTCTCCAGAAAACCATTGAAATCAAAAGGAGTAAATGTTTTAGTAAAGTCACCTTGTATACGAGGCACCCGCTGATTGCGCTGCCCTCGTGGTTCCTTAGGAAGGGAAGAATGTCCATTTGGTGGAACTCCATTGTCGTTGTTAGTATGTAAAAGGAGAGGAAACTCATCAAAATCATCCACAAGGTTGGGTGCACCCGACTGCCCTGCTTCATCCCCTCTACAGTGCTCCGCTGAACCAGGAAGTAATTTGCATGATGGTAAGCAAGGAGGAGGATCTCTAGGTTGAGAACGCTGAATGTTAGAAATAAGCGAACGCTCTGTAACAAGAGTCACTATTGATGCACACGCTGGTGTTAAGAGCTCTACAAGTTGGGAAAGTTGACCGATGACTTTCCTAAGTTCACCCTTTTCGTTAAGGGTTGATTCGTTGTTGGTCGCTGCCCCTGGTGCCTCCGCCATCTCGGAACTTGACAATAAACCAAACAAGGAGATGAAAAAGGAGTGAACACACGTTACTAAAACAAACACAAAAGTTCACTCTGGAAGCTCCAAATAAGGGTTGAGAGACTAGAACCAGTAACAATAACCAGTCCAAAAACAATTCTGTTATTAACTGAGAGTAGATTCACTGAAAGTTAGAAACAACTGTTTAATAACGCTTGAAAATCCAACAAGTACGTTTTCGAACACCTTCAGCAAAAAGACAAATACAACCTCCTAGGAATGCTTACACCTTATATACAATAAAACTAATTAGTTTAATTAATTAATTGGATCAATTAAGTTTATAAAATTATCCACAAATAATGATTTAGTGATAAAAATCAACTTAAAAGTTAATGAAAAAGGTTGTTTAAAAACATTTCAATGAATTGAATAAACAATTAATTAAAAATATTGTCTTAAAAACATTTTTATAAAAAGAATTTTATGAAAGGAATTCCATGTGTATACATATTAAGGTACTGTAATGTGGTGTCTGTCACCATCTAGTGGCCAGACAATATATATGTTATAACTTAGCAGCCCTTAACTTTAAAACTGGAATGATGGAAAGCATGTCATTCAAACCTGAATCCAAAGCTGAAGAAGGTGTTCGAAAACGTACTTGTTGGATTTTCAAGCGTAATTAAACAGTTGTTTCTAACTTTCAGTGAATCTACTCTCAGTTAATAACAGAATTGTTTTTGGACTGGTTATTGTTACTGGTTCTAGTCTCTCAACCCTTATTTGGAGCTTCCAGAGTGAACTTTTGTGTTGATTTTGTCACTGCTAGGCCTTTTTTATTTTCTGAAAATGAGAAAAAAAGTTGGTCAGATTTTCTCTGGACTTTTGTTCTATGCAAATAAAAGCATAGTGGTCTGTGAACAGTGCTGATGAAGCATGTATTCTGCCTTATTGCCATATTTAGAGAAAAAAACTGGTAATCTATAGATCGATTTAGATTGAACTCTGAACATACTTTTGGCAGAAAGGAAGGATCTGTGTGTAGTGAAACCCTATCATTATGGAATACCATGTATGGGGGTTTGATTGTCCACGCTTGTAATTCTGAGACACTTCTAGCTGATGTGACTGCTATGAGAAAGATGGTTTTCCAGGATAAAAATTTCTAGCTACAAGATGATGCTGGTTCAAATGATGGGAGAATTATGCATGAAAAAACAAAACTGAGATTCCATGGTGGAAGGGGTGGTCTTATTGATGGTCTTAGCAAATTAGTGCCTCTCAGGAAGGCTTTTGAAAGTTTATGAGACATGATATTCATTCCTTCATTGCCAATATGAAAATTTGAGACTGCTGCCATTTGCATGCAAATAGTTGCTGCAGCTGCTCCCTCATTAAAAAGTTTAGCCATATATTCAAATATGAATGCCAAGGGTGCTGTATAGGGATCAATGGAGTTCTGTAAAGCCCAGATGGAGAATCTTTTCCATTTGCTATAATAAAGTTTTCTTGCAGACAACTTATGAGAAGAAATTACTATGTGTCGGACTTCTGGGATGAAGTTGTGTAGCCTGGCTATATTGGGAACTGGAGCAGCCATGTTGTCAAATTTAGGGAGTGAAGAGATGGATGGAAAGTCCCTGATGAGTGCGACAGGAGGTCTGGTACCGGGTCCAGAATCCAAGGCTCTTCCAAAAGATGAGGCTTCAAGAAGGGGAACCAAATTTGATGAGGCCAGTAAGGGGCTATTAGAATCAAGGTCCTTCCCAAACTTCTGGCTTTCTGAAGAACTTTGGGTATTAGGGGAAAGGGTGGAAATGCATAAAGGAGTCCCGGAGGCCAATTGGGTACAAGTGTATTCCTCAGGGACTTCCCTGAAGGGGGGATCAGGGCAAACAAGCTGCTGCATTTTGCATTTGTGGCTGTGGAGAAAAAGGTCGCAGCAAGGCTAGCCCCATCTGCGAAATATCTTTTCTGCTACTTCTTTCTTCAGGGACCACTCGTGTACCATCAGAATGGCTCTGCTTAGTTTGTCCGCTATCACAATGGATTTCCTTGGGATATGCGTTGCTATCAGAAAACATTGGGAGGACGTTGCCCACTGCCATACTCTCAGGGCCTCTTGACAAAGGGGATAAGCTCTGGTTCCTCCTTGTTTATGTACCACACTACTGACATATTTTCTGTTTGTATTGCAATTGTACCTATTGGAAGAGAATCTTGGAATGCTTGCAACGCCATCAGCATCGCTCTCTCATCTCTAGTACATTTATGTGCAAATGAGCCTCATGGTCCTGACACGTGCCTTGGGCTGTTCTCCCTCATAATGCCCCCCCACCCTATCCAGGAAGTGTACGTGGTCACTGTGGCTATCTGAGTACTGGGAAAAATGGGTCGATCCATCTTCACCTGGTCGAAGTGAAGCCACCAGCATAGGTCTTTCTTGCAAGTCTCCGTCAGAATTATTGGATGGGACAAAGGCAGCTCCTGCATGGGCCAATGTGAGAAAAGCATCCACTGTAGGATTCTCATGTGTAATCTTGCTAGGGGAATGACAATTACTGCTGCTGCCATCATGCCCAGAACTTTCAGGACTGTCCTTGCTGGTACCTTGGTCTTGAAGAGAAGGTCCTGGATTTGAAGGCGAGGAGTTTGAATCCTGTCTGTTGGAAGCTTGGCCACCATGCTTTTTGTATTTAATTCTATGCCTATAAAGATATGTGTAAAAACACTGCACATGAGTTATAAGGGGATAGGGATTGTAAAGGCCTAAATACGATGGCCTGAAAAAAGGCGCACGGTAGATTCTTGAATTAGTGCAAATCTGCATGAACTATTGAAAATAGTAATTTAACAAATACAATGATAATAACAACTTGAGGAAGGCAAATACTGAAAATGTACTTCTTTCCAGTAACATATGTTTTTACTACGGAGGCTTGAATAATATGCCCCAAAATATTAGCATGCACAAATTAAATTAGTGCTAATCTAAGTAACTAAATGAACGCTTGAAATAGCGATAAGCAATAAACAATTACAGTTAGTTTTCTAACTTTTTCTTGGAAAAATAAAGACGTTTTGTACTCAACTAGAGCTAGTCATGACCCGATCTGTTTCAGCAGCAAACAATATCTGAGGTAGGCACTATTGCATGATGGGATAGGGATGGAGCCATGAGCTAGTTTGAGACTTCGAGTTTTAGTAAGCAGCTTCGGTTCCGAACCCATCAGTAGAGAATGAAGATGAAATAGGGCAACTTCACATGTAAAGGCTTAGGTGATGTAGAAAAGATTGGGAGTATATATTTTTCAACGACCGACATTTCTGTGTTAGGTATAACATTTGGAAATAAAGATGCAAGTAGAATTCAATGGGAAAAAAACAATAGAAGAAATCATGCAAACGTTTCTTTTCTGAATTACATATAAATTATCATTCAGAAAAAAAGCTTATTTGATAAATTTAGTATTGATAAGAAAAATAGCATACTTAAGTGTATTTATGTTGCCAACAGCATTTGAAAAGGAATTACTGCAGATACTGTTTTTTCACTTACATAGGGTTGTAGATTAAACCCAGTGAAAATGAGGAATTTTGCATGTAAATAAATAAGGAGGTTTAAGGTTAAATTAACCCAGTGGTATATGCTGCTTCATTAAATTTGTACAAAATATTAAAGTGGAAAAATGAAAAAAGAAGAGATTAGTTATAAACTGCGTAAGTATGATACATTTTGAGGTATAGTGCAACAGTACAAGAGAAAAAGAATGTATAGAAGAAAAAATAAAATGTTACCAAAAAAAAATAGTTTTGTGGAAAATAAAAAATTGAAGAAGAAAAAGTATGGTATAAGAATGTAATGATAAAACATTACTATGTAAAACCATGAGAAAATCTAACAGATGAGCAAATTAAAGCTATAAAAAATAAGAAGCAAATCGGGTAATTCTGAAAGTAGTATGTCAAGACTTTTTGTGGAGACTGATAATAGATAAAATGTCAGTAAAAGGAAATATGCCATATAAAACGAAAAGTGATAGAATATGTATACAATGTCAAGAAGAAGAAACTACGGAATGTGTTTTTGAAATGTAAAACAGTAAAAATATTATGGGGAAACTATGTAAAGATTTTTGAAGCTATAAATGAAGTGGATAAAATAAACATGGATATCATTAAATGTAGATATTTTAAGACTAGAAATAAAGAATTTGTTAAAAGAGTGGATATGTTATTTTATGTTATATATGGAATTAAAGAAGTAATGAAATTATGTTTAATGGGTAAATGGATTTTAGCAGCAATAATAAGTAAAACCAGATGGTGTTTATGGAAAAAAAGAGTGGGGGGTCTAATACAGATGAAAATGTGCATGACTGTAAAGGAAATTATGAATATGTGTAAACTGATTTATACACATGCAAATATTTTGCAAATAAGTTATTTTTATATTCAAATAAAGGACCCCTACTATTTTAGATAGGCGTCATGAGATCTTTTACATCCATCTGAACTACCAACTCAAGCAGATGGGGCCTCAGTTTAATGTCTCATCTGAAGGACAGCACAACAGGAGAGCAGCACACCACTTATGCTACACTGCAGTGTCTTTGGAAAAGCTGATACAGAAAAAGCTGCATATAACGCCTTTGACTAATATGAAATGTTTAACATATTCAGAACAGTCTGTGATTTTTTTTCCTTATCTAGCAAACGTAATCAAAACAAAAAAAATGGCAAACTTTACTTCTAAAGTCAGGAATTTAGATAAACCCTACAGTACAATGTATATCATTCTTTGCATACTTTATATTCATTCATTTACCAAAATGGGGTGACTTACAGGATCAAAACTAAAACCTTTACACTACTATTTTTTTTAACAAATGTAAACCACAGCCTACAATACTGGCAATGTTTTCTCAAAAGATGGCTCTCAAGGCAATTGGGAAACAAACGTTACATAAACCCCCCTGTTCCTGGTTGTTGAAACTATGACCATTTATAAAACTTCTGAAGAAATTACACTTAAACTGGTGTTAAAACTATTTATCTGTTCATACCTTGAGGAATATAATGCCAGTACTTAAATCAATCCTGTATGGGGCTGTCACAAACTCGATAAAAATGCAAATAATATGAAAAATTATCAGGCCAGTTTAGCTTGTTGTAGTTGGCTTGTGTGGTTGAATTCAGCTTTTAAATACCAGTTTTATTTCTGTATGAAGTATTCCTTTTAATTTTTAAAAACTCCACCCAAAAAGAGAAACCAATTTTCAACTTCCTTCTGGCCACCGACTCACAGCAAGACTGTTCAGGTGTAAGAGCAGCGCCTTACAAGGAGCAGTTTGACTTTAATGCATTGTTACCTTGGGAACCCAGGTGATAAGGGCACTTCATCTCCAAACTTGTCCACTTTGTTGCATATTTTGAGGATCCAATGCATGGCTCCATGACTCTTCATTCATACATACTGGTTAACAACTGTCAGCTTTACGGAATATGGCTGTGATGAATGGATTTTTTGACTGTGAAAAACTACTCAACTGACCTTCTTAAACATGGATCACCTCTTAGAAAACTTACTGACAACAATATCTGCAAACCAATAGTTACAGAAAAAAAAAATATATTTTTTTTTGTCGCTGATCTTGTCAACTTAATGAAAAAGCACAACCGCTGGCAAAAAGGTATGGCATGAATTAAACCAAACCATTTTATACTGTTAAGTACAACAACTATTGACTTGTTCTTGAAATTTTGGCAGCATTTGGAAATAGCTTTGGTGCAGAGTTTGAGAGTTGCTCCAGAAAACGTCTTGTATGCCAGTCCATGCAAACAAGTTTCCCAGATAAAATACACTAAAAAAAAGGGGGTCAATTTAAGAACTTGTGACAATGAAAAGGAAATGAAGAAAATTGAATGCAACCATCCAAATACCAAGCAACTACTACACATTACAACAAAAGAGGCCAGTGAAAATGGAGAGATTAATATGAAATCTGGTGCCACACTGAAGACTTCCACACATTTTTTGGAATGTTCAAAAAAGCATGGCTTGCAGGTTGTTTGCATGAAGTTTCATATATCAAGGTCTTGGAAAGCTCCCATTATCTATGGAAATACTCCTCTGATGCTCACTGTGCTTCTGATACAGCTGATGAACATGGACTACAGGTGAGTATCTTGGACATTGATGATTTTTTTCTTTTTGGAACTAAATTTCAACTGGAGTAGGTGGTATTTATGGTTCATTTGCCTGGAAACTGACTACTTCACAGCTGTACCTCAAATTCATAAGAACTACAAGGCAGATGAACCTTTGTTTATGAGTAGTTTATGGAGAACATTCTGTGATGATCTAGACCTAGTTGTGGATCATTACCTTCTGCCTGAGCTAGATGTTGGTAATTCAAACATCTGTGAAAACAATGGAAGCCAATACCTTTGGAAAGCCATCTGCTTTTTGGGAATTACAAATAAAAAAAACACCTGTTTACTGTTTTTCTTTCAGAAAGTGGAAAGAGATGGAAGACGTTAGTGTAGCTTTCAACACAGTCATGAATTCCCACATTGTGCTTTTAAGTTCAGTCAAGACTATTGCTTTTACACTGCTGCTTAATCTTTTAACCACTACAAGTTCCGTACTTTGCCTACTCTGCATTAGAAGGTGGAAGAGACTGAAGAAGATTGTAATTTAACCTGCTAACTTGAAAGAGATTAGTTCCTTGGGACAAGGTTGTGATTTTACTGCTTGTAAATGTTCATGCTGGACAATGAGTAACATGTCCAGAATGAAACCTGCAGTCCAGTGTCTCAGACTCCCCCATAACAATGAGTAACAAAAATATGCAACAGAATGGATGACTTAGAGATGGAAGCCCTATCTTTGGAATCCCTACTAAACTGTTTACATGCAAGTTTGTAGAAGTACACGTCCATTAAATACATTTCATGAGGAAGTACATATACATATGTGTGTGTGTGTGTGTGTGTGTGTGTGTGTGTACATATATATATATATATATATATCTTTATATATATATATATATATATATATATATATATATATGTACATACGTGTGTGTGTGTGTGTATATATATATATATATATATATATATATATATATATATATATCTCTTTATATATATGTATATATATATATATATATATATATATATATATATATGGTTTACCATTAAAATGTTGCCGTGCAATTGCACGGCTATGAAGTATTCGAACAACAGATGTTTGAATACTTCATATGTGTGCAGGTTACATGAGCGAACGGTATAGTTGCGAATGGACTGTGCATTCACAAATATAACGTCCACTCATGTAAAGGGATCGTGGTTAGGGAAATACATCCCTTTCTTCACTGTAGTGCAATTTTGGAGTTGGAATAATAAGTTAGGGGGTGGGGGGCTGCAGGGGGGCTTGCCCCCCTGCATACACGGGAGATTAAGAGGAGGGATTAGGGAGTTGCGGTAAGGGTGGCATTGTTGTTAATGCCGTAAAATGTCATTGTCGTACCATTTTTTTGTAAATTTTCAGTAGTAAACCATATATATATATATATATATATATATATATATATATAGATATATATGTGTGTGTGTGTGTGTGTTACATATACACATACATACACACACACACACACACACACACACACACACACACACAGTCATTTACGAAGGAAGACTTTAAGGGGTCAGCAAACTGGCAAAGGCGCATCCAGTAATGTCTTATCAGAGCTATTCCTGTGTCTGCTGCCCCATTCGCTCCATCAACTGCGTAAGAGATGAGCCTCATAGAGGAGATGACTACAGAACTTAAGGTAGCAAGCTGAGAGGTTACCTTTATAGAAAAAAAATGGCTTCAGAAAGCAACCAGTAGTTTTAAAGTGCATAAAGCGCTTTTCGTTTAATAATATCAAACTTCTTCAGATGCAAACATTCAAGGTACAAGTTTCAGTTAAATAAAATACCGTATGGCTAAAGAAGTTTGATTTTATTAAACAAAAAGCACTTTATGCACTTTAAAACTATTGATTGCTTTCTGAAGCCATTTTTTTTTATTTCAGTTTATTTTGTGTTTTTTCAGCTGAGGTCACCTTGTCTCCGCAGCTGTAGAACCTTGGAAGGTATCTCCTAGCTCCTTCAGGAGGATCCCTCTGAAATCTGGTAAAATGAGTTAAGTAACTCAGTGACCTGAGTGTAAAGGCTGCTGACGAGAACATACACTTTCCATATCTGTCCATCATTCAAGATTCCTCATTCGGTGGATGGACAAATGAAGTCTAAGCTAACTCCTCTTGGTGGCCGTTGCCACCACCATAGCATCTACTGAGATACCACTGGTCAAGAATTCCTTGTTGGAAGGGGCGGTTACAAATTTGTTGGACCTCCTCGGAAAGTACAGTTGTGTACACTTACCATATATGTAGATGTTCAAGTGTATTTACTGTTGCAGTCATTACATTTGGGTTATCTGCTTGCAGGTAGCCCTCAGTCGGCCTGATTAACAAAGTCATGGGTCCTGCATCAGTTGCTGTCCCTTCTTCCCAGAAGTCAGGTCGTCAAGGGTATAAAACATGCAGCCAACGCCATTACATCAGTTTTTCTTGCCCCAGATGTCAGGTGCCCTCCTAATGAAGCAATTAAATATAAAAGTACAAAGATATACCTCCAACAAAAAAGCAAATACACCAAAAAGGCTTTTAAGCATAGTAAAGGGAAGTAGAGGTATAGCCAAAAGAAGTTAGGGGGCTGGAGGGAGGGTAACCAGGACTGCAACAGTAAATATACTCGAACATCTACATTTATGGTAAGTGTACACAACTGTACTATGTTCTTCGTGTTTCACTGTTGTAGCCATTACATGTGGGAGGATTCCCAAAGCTGAGGAAAGGGTGGAAGGATAGGATGAGTCCTAGGTAAGGGTCAGGAGGCCCTGCAGAATTGCAGAGGCAAACCCTGCCCTAGACTTAGACAAGAGGGGTAGGTGGTAATGTTTTGTAAAGGTATGGACAGAGGTCCAGCTTCCAAGATGTTCCTGGTGGGTACTACTCTGCGGAAGGCAGTGGAAGTGGAGGTTGCCTAGTGGAGTGGGTACGGCTAGACTTAGGGATGGGTTTACCATGTAGTCTGTAGCAAAAATGGATACGGTGTGAAATCCATTTGGAAATGGTTTGGTTGGAGATCCCCTCTGCCCCTGGGGGAAAGCTTAAAAGTAGTTGGTCTGTTTTTCTGCATGGCTCAGTATGGGTCCAGATAGTATCTGAGTTGCCTGTTACTGTCTAGTGAGTGTAGAATTCTTTCCCCCTTATTTTGAGGATTGGGAAAGAAGGTGAGAAGGTGTATGGCCTGGTTAAGGGTCACATCAGATACCACTTTGGGCATAAAGGAGAGGTTAGTCCGCAGGGAGGCTCTGTCTGCATGGAAAATGATGAAGGGCTCAACAGCCATGAGAGCTTTAAGTTCCGAGACTCTTCTGGCTGAGGTGATAGCTAGTAGAAAGGTAGTCTTCCATGAGAGGTATTTCAATTCTATAGAAGAGGCAGGTTTGAAAGGAGGTAAGGTTAGTTTTTCTAACACATAATTCAGGTCCCAACCAATGTGATGTGGGAGGCCTTCTGGGAGGCCTGATATTAGAAGCCCCTCTGAGGACTTGCTTAATCAAAGGATGAGAGAAGAGGGGTGGGTCTTAATCATAATGGGCGGAAATGGCCAAGGCATGAATTTTAATAGAGGAGAAAGACATGCCACTATTGAGCAACTCTGACAGGTAATACAGGATAAGAGGGATGGAAGGTTGGGAGTTACTGCCCCCTTTGGATTGTTTCCAGGACCAGAATCTTTTCCATTTTCCTGCATATGATTTTCATGTGCTGGGCCTTCTGACCTCTGTGATGATGTCCAGGATCTGTTTGCTTAACAGGGATTCCTCGTTAGTTTTTAGTGTATAAGCCATGCTGAAAGATTGAGAGTCTGTACGTCTGGGTGCAGTACCTTCCCCCCCCTCCTGGGACAAGAGGTCTGACATCAGGGGAAGCAGCTTTGGGGGCTGTAAGGTCAGGCTGCATAACAGGGGGTACCAATGCTGTCTGGGCCATGAGGATGGCCTTTGATCTCTCCTCCCTTATTTTGAGCAGCAACTTGGGAATAAGGGGCAAAGAAGGGTACGCGTACACAAAGAGTGAGTTCCAAGGGAAGGTCAAGGCATCCACCTTCCATGCTAGGAGGCGATACTCCCTGGTACAGAACTTTTGCAACTGGTGGTTGAGATGCGAGGCACAGAGATCCACTTCTGAGGTCCCCCAATCGAGTGATTTGCAGAAAGATTTTTCTGTGGACCTGCCATTCGTGGGGTCCAGTAAGTTTCTGCTTAGGTGGTCTGCCAGGGTGTTGTTGACCCCTGGTAGGTATTGGGTAATTAGGCTTAGCGCTATGGAGGTGGCTGTAAGCCTGAGACTCATGGCTAACCTGCACAGGGAGTAAGACTGGGTGTGTCCCCACCGCTTGCTGATGTAGCACATCACTGTGGTGTGGTCTGTTTTTATGAGGAGGACCCCTGGCCTGAGATTGGGTTGGAAGGAAGTCAGAGTCTTTTGCACTGCCATCATTTCTTTCTGATTGATGTGCAAGTGAATTTGCTGGGCATCCCAAAGGCCTTGGGTACATCTGCCTGCTAGCTGAGCACCCCAAGCAATGTCTGAGGCATCGGTGGTGATGTTCTGGCCAGAAGGGCGAAGGATGAAGGGAAAACCCTTGTTCATGGCACAGGCCTCTGCCCACCAGAGAAATGTGGCCCTTATCCATAGGATCAGAGGGAGTGTGGTATCTAGGGACTGAAAGTGCTGACACCAAATGTTCTTTAAGTATCACTGAAGTTTTCTCATGTGAAGCCTGCCAAGAGTGATAAGGATGCAAGATGCCATGTATCCCAGAGTTGCAGGAACTTCTTCACAGTGAGGTGACATCTGGAAGCCAGCTGGGTGAAGTAGAGAGGCAGGAAGCTCTGCTTTTCTGGGGATAGGATGGCCATTTGGGATGCTGTGTCTAGCACAACTCTCAGGAAAATAATTTTTCTGGTGGGGTTTTATTTCGTTGATGGTGAACCCTAGGGAAGTTAGGAAAGATTTGACAAAGAGAAGGTCCTGGAGCATCTTTTCTTTGCACTCTGCCTGAATGAGGCAGTCATCCAGGTAAGGGTAAATCTGTATATTTCTCTGTGTGCAAAATGCTATAGCTGGGGCCAAGCATTTGGCGAATACTCTGGGAGCAGTAAATAAGCCAAAGGGCAATGCAGAGAACTGAAAGTGTTGATAACTTGCTCTGAAGAGCAGGGATTTTATGCACAAGCCAGGCATTTGTTGTTAGCATAGGCAGGAGCTGCTGCAAAGTTAGCATTTTGAATTTGGGGACAACCAAGGAGGTGTTCAGTTTGGCTAGATCCAGGATGGGGTGCCAAGTGCCCTCTTTTTCTGGGAACAAGGAATAGTCTGGAGTAAAAACATTTTCTTGTTTGCTTTGGAGGGACAGGCTCTACTGCCCCCTGGTATATTAGAGTTTGGACCCATTTCAGTCCCTCTGCCCACTGGTTTGGGGGGAGGACTGGGTACCCTCTTGGAATTGTAAAGTTCGCTGAAAGAGAATCTGTATCCCTGAGAAATGATTTTTAAGACCCATTTGTCTTTGGTTATAGAAACTCAACTGTCTTTGAAGAGAGACAGCCTTCCTCCTAGTTTTTCATGAGTGAAGGGAGAGCAGAGGGTGGAGGGAGAGTCATTGTGAGTGCTTGCCATAAAAGCTTGGCTTAGAACTCCCTGCCTTAGTAACGGAAGTGGTCCACTGTTTGCTTCTTTGCTGGCCTTGGGATAGGGGCCTGGTTGGCCTGTCCCTGCGGGACTTACCTTGGCCCTGTCTGCTGGGTGCAGGGAAGGCCCAGTGCTTAAAGGGAAAGTTCCTGTTGAATATGGGAGGTTGAACTTGAAAGACATCTTTTACTGTTTGCATAGATTTTGCGTCTTCCATCTTTTTAAGCACTTCTGCTTTTACCCAAACAGGTGCTCTTTATCGAGGGGTGCATCAATAACTTTAGACTTGGCATGATCAGGAAGAGGTCGTTCCTTCAGCCATGCAGGTTTCATAGTAACAGATACTGTCACTGCTGCCCTGCTAGAGGCTTCTAGGGCATCACATCCACACTGCAATGAGAGTCTGGCCACTTGACAAGCAGAGTGCAGCAATTCTGCCAGCTCTTTTGAGTTGGCACAGTCAGGAGAGGTAGCAATCTTCTGTTTTAATTGTTCCAAAGTATATTGCTGATATTTGAACATATGGAACTGACAACTGAGTGCTCTTATAGTTAAGGTTGTAGAGGTGTATACTTTCTTACCCCATCTGTCCAGAGCCCTGGAGTCTGTCAGAAGGAAGAGGATTCTTGGCAGAACTAATCTTAGCTCCTGTGGGTCCCTGTGTAATGACATCAGGGTCTGCAGCAGGATTCCTATACAGGTAGTTGTGAGAATTTGGTACTCTGTAATACCTGTCAGGTTTACTTGGAGCAGGAAGCAGGGCATCAAGGGTTAAGCTGGATTCATGGAAAACATCATCCACCACTTCCAAATTAGGTGGGATGGGCAGGTGTCTGTGCTGGGGCAGGTCCAGAAACTTTTTCTTAGACTGTGGACAGTCTTGCGATTCCCATTGGAAATGTTCCCTGAGGGACTGAAGGGTTTCCTCAAATGAAAGGTCCTCTGGAGGAGAGGCAGAAAGGATGGACTCCTCTGCATCTGAATCCTCAGAAACAGTTAAGGGATGTTGTTCCTCTTCAAAGGCAGAATAATCGGATACTTCAGACTCTTAGTTTGAGTGGGGACCTGAGCAGCTCGGATAAGGGAGATGAGATCCTCCACCATTTTAAGCATTTGAGCTTGGGGTGGGGGAGCAGTAGCAAGATGGTGGTTAGAAGCAGATTTCCTAGGAGTGGCCTGGCTTTTAAGCCTGAGGGAATCAGTCTCCAAGAAGCGGTAGTCGGATGCAAAGACGTTTTTTGTCTAGATTCGGTAGTGCAAAAGGTCTCCTCAGATGTCGGTGCCTGTGTCACAGCTCTGGACCCAACCAAGGTAGAGACAGCCAAAGGCTCGGAAGACGAAGTAGATTTCTGCGGCATACTGGACTCCAAAAGTGTCTCGGCAGAGGCCTACATATATAACAAGTCGGGCATCAGGGGTTACAAAAGCACGTCACTGAATTCCGGATAACTGACAACTTGCTTAGTGGCCGGGTCATTGGAAGGCTTAGCCTTGTGTGGCCTGTCTCTATCTTTATTTCTACTTTTTTTGAAATATCCACAGATTGTTGGCTGATGGACGCCACATCAGAATTCAAAGATGGAACACAAAAATCGTCTACAAAAAGAGCTCTACTGCAAATGGTTCTCGCATTAAAGAGGGCACATAACCGGCAACGAGTGACATTGTGGTCTGAGCCTAAAGTACAGTTTTGTACCTACCATAAATGTAGATGTTCGAGTGCTGATACAGCTGCAGTAATCACATATGGGTTCTCTGCCGTCAGGCGGGTCCTCGGTCGGCCGAATTCCAAAGTCTAGGTCCGGCGTCGGTTGTTGTCGCTTTCTTTCCTGACGTCAGTGCGACAGGGGTATACAAGACACAGCCGACGCCATATTCTTCAGTCTTTCTTGCCCCAGATGTCAGGTGCCCCCAGAAGGAAGGCAATACATAAATTATATATATATATACATATATACATACATATACATATATATATATATATAAATATATTCAAGCAACGCAATGTAATCAAAAAACAGTAGTTGCAAGCAAATACACCATAGGAGGATAACCCAAATTAGGTTGTATGAGGGGGTGTTAGCCATTAGTCCTTTACCAAGAGGGGAAGGAGGGAGGGAAACCTGTACTGCAGCTGTATTAGCACTCTAACATCTACATTTATGGTAGGTACAAAACTGTACTATGTTCATTGTGCATACAGCTGCAGTAATCACATATGAGTAGAATCCCAAAGCTACGCACAGGGTGGTAGGCACTAGGTGGAACTGGGATGAGCCAGAATGCCCTGCAACACAGCAGTGGCAAAGCCTGCTCTAGTTTTTGAATATAAAGGCAGGTGGTAGTGTTTTGTGAAGGTATGCACAGAACTCCAAGTGGCTGCCTCCAAAATATCTTTGGTAGGAACTCCTCTGAGGAAGGCTGTAGAGGTAGCTGTGGCCCTGGTGGAGTGGGATCTGATGCCTGAAGGGACAGATTTCCCATGATAGGAGTAACAAAATCGTATGCAGTGGCCAATCCATTTTGAAATTGTCTGTTTGGTAACAGGCTTCCCTTGAGCTCCTACAGCATAGGACACAGAAAGTTGTTCTGATTTCCTGAAAGGCTTTGTTCTGTCCAAATAATAACGTAGTTGTCTATGGATGTCTAAGGAATGTAGCAGCCTTTCCCCTTTGTTTTGAGGATTGGGGTAAAAGGTAGGTAAATGTATGGCTTGATTCAAAGCTACCCTGGATACCACTTTAGGCATAAATGACGGGTTGGTTCGAAGGGAAACCCTGTCCTGATGGAAAATGAGAAAGGGCTGAACAGCCATGAGGGCTTGTAGTTCCGAAACCCTACGAGCTGAGGTAATGGCCAGAAGGAAAGCTGTTTTCCAGGACAAATATTGCAAATCTGTTGAGGCAGCTGGTTCAAAGGGAGGCAATGTTAATTTTTCTAGAATGTAATTAAGATCCCAGGCTGCCACTGGTTGTTTCCTTGGTGGTCTTATATTCTTAGCCCCTCTGAGAAATTGTCTTAAAAGTGGGTGAGAGAATAACGGTGGATCCGTGTTGAATTCTGCAGAAATGGCTGAGGCATGGATTTTTATGGAGGAAAATGAAAGACCACTGTTCAGCAGCTCAGCTAGATACTGTAATACCTGAGGCAAATTTAGTTTTCTTGGATCCTGGCCTTTTTTCTCATTCCAGGAGCAAACAGTTTCCATTTTGCGGAGTAGGCCTTTCTAGTAGATGGCCTTCTGGCCTCCAGAATGAAGTCCTGCACCTCTTTGGGGAGTAGGATATGTTGTGGTGTTAAGGAATTTTCCATGCAGCGAGATTGAGTGTTTTCAGCTGACTGTGAAGAGTTTTGTAGCTGTGCTGAGTCAGCAGAAGAGGCATTAGAGGTAGAGGCCAGGGAGGAGTATGTGTTAGGCTCCTCAGGAGTGGGTACCAGTGCTGTCTTGGCCAGTCTGGAGCAATCAGTATCATCTTCGGTCTGTCTGCTCTTGCTTTCAAGAGCACCTTGGGCAGAAGAGGCAGAGGTGGGAAAGCGTACACTGTCCATGCTGTCCAACTGAATGAAAGGGCGTCCACTCTCCAGGCCTTTGGATGGAAGGTCCTTGAACAAAACTTTTCCAATTGATGATTCCTGTGGGAGGCAAAGAGGTCTATGTCTGGCCCTCCCCACGCTTGGATTATCTTTGTAAACACCTGAGGATGCAACTTCCATTCGTGCGGATCTGTCATATTTCTGCTTAGATTGTCTGCCAGCGTGTTCTCCGAACCTGGCAAGTACTGTGCTTGAAGTTCGATTTGCCATTCCAGAGCCAAGTTCCAAAATGTCATGGCTAGTCTGCACAGGGGATATGAATGTGTTCCTCCTTGTTTGTTTATGTACCACATTACTGTGGTGTTGTCTGTTCTTATCAATAATTGTCCTGGATGCAGGAGGTCCTTGAATGCTGTAATTGCATTTATCACTGCTAGCATTTCTTTTTGATTGATGTGAAGGTGCTTTTCCTTTTGGGACCATTTGCCCTGAATGCACCTGTCTGTCATGTGCCCCCCAGGCGTAATCTGAGGCGCCTGTTGTGATGACTTGATTTGCTTGAGGCTTGCAGAATGGGAGACCTGTGTTTGTTTGACATGCTTGGGCCCACCATAGAAATTCCTTTTGTAAACATGGAATTATTGGTATTATTGTTTCCAAGTTGTGGCTGTGCTGAGACCATAGGTTTTTTAGGTACCATTGAAGTTTTCTCATATGCAACTTTGCACATGGGATTAAAAGAATGCAAGATGCCATGAAGCCCAGAGCCTGCAGGATTTTCCTTGCAGTAAGCCTGGTACAATTTGCTAGTATTTTGAAGTACTGAGTTAGTTGCCCCTGTTTTTCTGGCGTAAGGTAGGCATCTGGGTGTTTGTGTCCAAGTTGGCACCAGGAAAGTTATTTTCTGAGATGGTGTTAGCCTGGATTTCTCTTTGTTGATTGTGTATCCCACAGAATTCAGTAACCGTGTTGCATAAGCCAGATGTTCCAGAAGTATGTGCTTGCTGTCCGCTTGGATCAGGCAGTCGTCCAAATAAGGGTAAATTTGTATCCCTTGAAGTCTGCGGTAGGCAATTACTGATGCCAGGCATTTCGTGAATACTCTGGGTGCAGTAGATAAGCCAAAGGGCAATGCAGAGAATTGATAGTGGATTGAACCTGCAAGAAATCTGAGGTATCTTCTGCAACTTTGTCTGATTGGGACATGCAGGTATGCCTCCTTGAGGTCCAATGTTACCAGCCAAAACCCCTTGCCCAGCATGGGAAGAAGCTGCTGTAATGTGAGCATCTTGAATTTTGGTACGAGTAGAAATGTATTTAGGATGGATAAGTCCAAAATGGGTCTCCAGTCGGTTCCTTTCCTTGGTACCAGAAATAGTCTGGAATAAAAACCTTGACCTTGTTTGTGAGTAGGTACCTCTTGAATAGCTTTCATGTCCATGAGTTTTGAAATTTGTATTTGTGCCTCTGCCCTTTGATTGTGTGGCAGGTTTGGCATGCCTCTCATTTTTGGAAGAGTGTGAAAATGAAATCTGTAGCCTCTGTTTATAATGTCTAGGATCCATTTGTCTGTTGTGATAATTTGCCAATTTCTTGTAAATAATGCCAGCTTTCCTCCCAAGGGAGCTGCCAGCTGGGACTTACTTGGCATGAAAAGGAGGAAGTCATTGGGTTTGTTTTCTGTATTGTTGTGCACTGTCTTCGCCACCTCTTGGTGCTGGAGTTTGCCATTGTCTGCCTCTATATGATCCTTGGGATTGTCCTCTGCCCCTAGTGCACCTGTATCTACCTCTTTGGGGCTTGTCCGTGGCTGGAAAGGACCAGTTTTTAGAAAGCCAATTTCTGCTAAACCAAGGTGGTTGTACCTGTAGAAAAGCCTTGACAGTTTGCATAGATTTAGCTTTTTCTTCCATTTTCCGTAGTATCTCCTCAGCATTAGTACCAAATAGTACATCCTTTTGTAAAGGAGCATCTAGTAGTTTAGCTTTAACATGATCAGGCAAGCTTTGTTCCCTAAGCCAGGCATGTCTACGAATGACTGATCCTGTAACAGCAGCTCTACTTGAGGCCTCTAAGGCATCATAGCCACATTGTAAGGTGTGTTTACCCACTTGTTCTGCACTATGCATCATATCCTGCAATTCCTTCAAATCTGGTTGTTCAGGTTGAGACATTTTATTTCTTAATTGTGATAACAGAAACTGCTGATATTTAAGCATATGGAACTGACAATTTAAGGCCCTCATGGCTAGGGTGGCCGAGGTGTATACCTTTTTCCCCACCTTTCTAAGGATCTAGATTCTCTTCGGAAGGTAGTGGATTCTTGGCAGTAGAGGCCTTCATTCCCTTGGGGCCTTGAGAAATGGTTTCAGGGTCAGCATTATGGCTTTTGAAAAGAAATTGGTGAGAGTTAGGAACTCTGTAGTACCTATCAGGTTTGACTGGGGCAGGAGGCAGGGAATCCGGATTAAGACAAGCCTCCGAGTAAACATCATCAAGTATGTCCAAGACAGGAGGTATAGCCAGAGGTCTGTGTTGAGGTAACAAAAGAAATTCCCTAAGCCTTTTCTTGGAATCAGAAAAGTCTTGGCCTTCCCAATGGAAGTGCTCCCTCAAGGTGTGCAAGGTTTCCCCAAAAGAGAAATCCTCTGGGGGAGATACAGAAGGAATGAACTGTTCTGCATCCAAATCTTCATAAGGGGAGTACGAGTGCTCCTCTACATCAGAATGTTCTGAGAAAATGCAGCCCTGTTCAGAAGAGGGAGAATCTTCCTCCACTCTGGGTCTCTTGTCTGGAGGGGGTTGGGAACCCCTGTTAAGAGTAATTAAATCCTCAGCCATTTTAAGCATCTGCTTTTTAGGCATGGGGCCTGGGGATGGGCCCTGAGCAACAGGCCTCTTGGGATGCATGGCTGATTTGGACATAGTAAAGGCCTTAATGGAAAAGGAAGATGAAGGCCTAAAGACACCCTGGGTGGAAGTGGACCTGTCCACATTAGGAGGCTCAACACTCACAGTGGCTTCAGTGGTTGTAGTCTGAGCAACGGCCGAGGCACCTACGGTCTCGGTTACAGAAGACACCACCAAGGAAGTGTCGTCGGTAGTCAGGGACTGCAAAGGCGTCTCGCTGAGAACCGGACCATGTGCAGCCGGTTTTGGTGTGGTGTCGGTGGAGACCGCGGACCTCACGTGTCGGTCCTTGCATTTTTTGGACAAAACGGTAGTCAGAGTCTCCGACGACATTTTATAATCAAAGGCTTTACCAAAATAATGTTGGGCGAACTCCGCCCGATGCTTAATAGTGCGCTTATTGAAAGTAGCGCAAAAGCGACAGCCCGAGACGTCGTGGTCTGGGCCTAAACAAGGTATGCAGAGGGAATGGAAATCCTTATGCGGTATTTGCTTCCCACAAGAAATACAATTGTTAACTTTGTCTGACATTGGTCTCAGGCAAGAAAAGTTTCCCCAACAGGGTACTTAGCTTTAAAGAAGACTTCGGTTTCCAATTTTTCATAAATTCAGGAGCTGGCCGACTGGCACTTGCGAACTGCATCTGCTTCGGGCACCGCGCGGCAAAAAAGACTGAAGAATATGGCGTCGGCTGTGTCTTGTATACCCCTGTCGCACTGACGTCAGGAAAGAAAGCGACAACAACCGACGCCGGACCTAGACTTTGGAATTCGGCCGAACGAGGACCCGCCTGACGGCAGAGAACCCATATGTGATTACTGCAGCTGTATGCACGATGAACATCAAGTGATACAGTAAGAATGAAAGCCTCTGTGTGGGATCTGCTTTCCAATGGCAAGACAATTGTTAACTTTTCCGGACATCAGTTAGTGCAAGAAAAAAGGGTCCCCAACAGGGTTCTTAGATTTAGATGTTTTCTGCTGAAATTCAACTTCTGGTGGCGACCAACCGGCACTCATGTGAACTGCTTCTGCTAAAGGCTCCACGGCAAGAAAGATTGATATAATGACGTTGGCTGCCTTGCTTTATAGCACTGATGACCTGATGTCAGACTACAGGCGACGGCAGCCGGCGCATAAAAACATTTACTCTGGTATTCGGACTGACTGAGGGCTATTACAGCAGGGATAACCCACAGGTGATGACTGCAACAGTGAAACATGAAGAACATCTAAACTACTGGAGATGGGATAGGGGTTATAGGCCTAGCGGAAAGCGACAGCCAAGCATAACAGAACGCAACAAATGAAAACTAAGAAAATTAGAACAAACTAAAGTCTAAACACACTTTAAATAGCAAGACAACAATAATTATGTCAAAAACTATTAGAATAATAGAATATTATGACCAAAAGAGATTCATTTAGCCTGAGCCCAGTGAAAAGCACCCGATCTAGTTTAGCGGCAAACAAGATCTGGGTAATTTTCCCTAGGCATTTTGGGATAGGGTATAGCCTTGAGCCAGTGGAAGCTCTTGAGCTTTAGTAACAGGCCAAGTCCGAACCGATGCTTGGTTCTGAACCCAACCAGAAAGAATGAAGGTGAGATGGGACCAACATAACATCTTTTTTTTTTTTTTTTTTTTGCATGACTCTACCAAATGCAGGAAAGAAAGTCTCACATCAATGTTTAACAAAAAGCTAAAGCAATGTAATTTTGATAATCTTTCTTTTGATTATTTGCTTAGGAAGCCATGCTATCTTCCTCAGATGATCTGAGGGGATATCTCTCCTAGGTCCCACTCAGCTTAGTCCCTTTATACTCTTCTCTTATTACATCTATCCTTGAATATAAACCTCTGCCCCTTTTGAATGTACTGCACACAAAGTATCTTGACCAATTTTAACAACCCCAAACGTGGTTCTGACCAAGAAGATTTCTGGACCAAACAAACTATGGTACACTAAAAGACTAAAATTATGATTTCTCTATTCTGTCTAGTACACTCCTGAGAACTGATCCTTATTTAGCCTTTTGAAAGCCAGAAGTTATTCCCTTTTCAACTCTAATTACAGTGTCAACTGTCTTTCTAAAACTTTAACTTTCTTAAACTCCACTGCAAGATCAATAACACTGCTTGCATAGTAGTTTCATAACCCAGAAAGTAGTGCATTTCCTAGCTTTTGAATAATTCCTTTGATATGAAAAGTAAGTTTATGACACTACTTTTAAAACTAGACGACAACTGGATGGGATACTGCAAACTCATGAGGTTATGTGGAAATAATCTTATAAGGGGAAGCCAATATACTCTCAATACTAAGGATGTCACAGCTAAGCTTCTCAACAACCCTTTAGCCACAACACTATTACAAGCCTATGAAGCTATGTCACTACTCAGATGACAATAGACAGGATGGAAGCAAAGCACAGATACACAAAGACTGACAGTGTACTGTAATGAGGTGATAATGAACAGTAATTGACTGGATACTAGATGTACTGACATTACAGAATTAAGTGATATCACCTGCAATTCCAGTTTTGTAAATGACATTGTTTAAATAAGGATTTCAAAACCTGCTTGTCAGGGACACTGTATGTCAAAACTGTAGTTTGTTCCATAGTTTCCCATCTTTAGAAAAGAAATGGAAGTCTCCAAATTTGTAAAACTTTGACAAATCTAAAAACCTGTTATAGACCTTTTTGAATTTATAAAATAAAAGAAAACACAACAGAAGAGGCGAGAGTGAGGAAAATAGGCAAAAGGCTGCAATGTAATATATATCACCATCTCTCTCCCATTCACTATTTTTTATTTTCCAGGTAAAGGAAGAAGACTGTACCCTTATACTTGAATCAATGATGTTAATCTGGGTTTCCAAGAGTCCTTCTGTATTTGCTTTAGCAGCTGAAGCATCCAAATCATCTCACAATATTAGTTTCAATGTTTTTATTTAACCTCTATTTGCTTTTGATTTTCCAACTGATTTTATTAGGTAAATTCAAAAACTCCATGAATAATCCCATCCTCTTAATCTGAAATTTATATACTTAGGTTCATAGGTAGGTACTAGGCTATCTGCCCGAAGGCATTTATAAGCCTAGCCGGAAAGTGTTGGCTTTTGCCGCCCCCTTAGATTAGTTCCCTGTGCCTCTGTCCAGCACAGCCATTGAAGTAATCCCTGGGGTAAACTTTCTGTTTCCCATCCACTCGTCAAGGTTTCTCTTGAAGAGGGTTAGCGAGGAGCTCTGCCTAATGTCGACTGGAATCTTGTTCCAGAGCATGGGACGTCTCTGGGACCGGAATCTATCCCTCCAGCACGTCCTATTTATTGTTATGGTGAGGTTTAGATCCCTGGAGTGTGTGGCTCAAGGGGATATGGTTTTCTTTAGGTGGAGCATGTCCATCAATTCTGGGTTGGACATGGTCTTGTATGTCAGGCAGAGATCACCTCTGAGTAGGCGGTATGCAACAGAGTACAGCTGCAGTTTCTTCAGTCGAGCTGCATAGGGCATCTGCTTGAGGCCAGTGATCCTCTTGGTGAGGTACTTCTGTGGTCTTTCCAGTTGTTGCAGGTGTCTTGTAAGGTACATTCCAAATGGGGCATTGTACTCTATGATGGGTCTGATGAGTGATGTATAGAGGGGCCCAATGACCTCTTTCGATCTGGATGCAAACCCTTTTGTGAATAGGTGGGCCACATAGAGGGATGTTCTAACCACTTTGGCAATGTGATTATCAAAGGAGAGGTTACTATCTACTTGGGTCCCCAGATCTCTTATTATGTCTTCTGTATTTAGGGGGCTATCATCTATGTGGTAGTTTGTGGGTACTTTGTTTTTTCCAAATGGGATGACTATGCACTTTTTGGCATTTAGCTTGAGGCCATGGTTTTGACACCAGGTATCTGTCTCAATGAGACCTTTTGGAGGATGTCTGTCAGCCGGAGAGTCAATTATATCTCCTAGTTTGCAGTCGTCCGCGAACTTGGTCAGCCATAACTTATTGTTATGACCCCTATAGTGCCTTTTTAGGCGGTGTTCCAAAGACCAAATTACCACCGTAACAGCTACAAACAAATGCAATTTCATGCTGCTCAACGCTAGAAGTCTAAATCTCAAAATGCACTCGCCAAGAAGCACTCCTTAAAATGGAGAACATCACCATTTGTGTTGTAACAGAGACCTGGTTCAAGGTAGCAGAAAGCACCCCTGCACTACCAGGCTACAACTCATCCCACACCTTTTGGCCCTAGAACTTGGACTGAAGGTCCAAAGGTGGTGGCGTTTTCATATTCATAAAGGATGTGCACACCTCCAGACTGGTAGTCCAACATAATGCATCAGAGATACTTCAGGTGCAGCTAACATGGGTAAGACAGCGATTCAGGTCGTCGCCTGCTATAGGTCCCCAACCATGTCAAAAGACTCTCACTCCACAGTCCTAAGCACCCTGGAGAATATTAGGGTCCAACCTAACACTCGCATACTGGGTGACTTCAACTACCCCTCCATTAACTGGGAAAACTACTCATTTACCAAAACAATTGCCCGTTTCCTGGAATTCATTAATTCCAATGCCCTCAACCAGCTCATTTTTACCCCCACTAGAGGTAGAAACATCCTTGACCTGGTCATTACTAACATGGGCGACCATTGCTCTATGCCAACAGTCAACTCCTCCCTAGTTAGATCGAACCACAAAGTAATCACCTTGGAAATCCTCATCCCTCGCACCCCACCCCCACAAAGGTATCCACCATGAAAAACTTTGGGCTCCTAAAAACAGAGGTGGCTAACTTCACAGCACCCATGCAAATGGAGAACAACTGCTTGACCTCCAAATCAATCAGAAATGCACTGTACGAACATGTACACAAATGCATGGATCTCGCCATACCCAATAGCACCAAGACACTCTCCTCCAAAGAAAGGAAGCCAATCAGGTGGTCCCCTGCCATAAACAAACTCTACAACAGAAGGAGGAAACTGATGCAGAATAAGGTGAAGTCCCAAGACTGCAAAAACTCCCTCATCAGCCTCAACAAAAAGTTGAGATCCCTCATCAAATCCTCTAAAGCTAGCTATGAAAACAGAATTGGAGCAGATAGTAAAGACAAAGTACAGTTTTGTACCTACCATAAATGTAGATGTTCGAGTGCTCATACAGCTGCAGTCATTACAGATGGGTTATCCTGTCGTCAGGCGGGTCCTCGGTCGGCCGAATTCCAAAGTCTAGGTCTGGCATCGGTTGTCGTCGCTTCTTCCCTGACGTCAGTGTGGCAGGGGTATAAAAGAGGCAGCCGACGCCATCTTCTTCAGTTTTTCTTGCCCCAGATGTCAGGTGCCCCCAGAAGGAAGGCAAAACAAACTTATGTAATCATGCAATATAGAATAATCAAAAAACAGCAGTTGCAAGCAAATACACAATAAAGGAATACCCCAAATAGGTTGTAAGAG
Source organism: Protopterus annectens (assembly GCF_019279795.1). NCBI lineage: Eukaryota > Metazoa > Chordata > Ceratodontiformes > Protopteridae > Protopterus > Protopterus annectens. The sequence continues at coordinate 1,352,264,758 of NC_056743.1, read as the reverse complement.
AAGGTGTTTGTCATGAGGCCTGCCCTGAGAGGGGACGGAGGAGGGGTAACCTGGACTGCAGCTGTATGAGCACTCAAACATCTACATTTATGGTAGGTACAAAACTGTACTATGTTCATCGTGCATACAGCTGCAGTCATTACAGATGGGAAGAATCCCAAAGCTAAGTAGGGGTGGCAGGCACTAAGTGGAACTAGGAGGAGCAAGGATGCCCTGCAAGACTGTTGTGGCAAATCCCGCTCTAGATTTAGAGTATAGTGGAAGGTGATAGTGTTTGGAGAAAGTGTGCACTGAACTCCAAGTGGCTGCTTCCAAAATGTCCTTGGTAGGAACCCCCCTGAGAAAAGCTGCAGAGGTAGCTTTGGCCCTGGTGGAGTGGGATCTGATGCTTGTAGGCACAGTTTTTCCATGAAATGAGTAACAAAAGCGTATGCAGTGGGCTATCCATTTTGAGAGTGTCTGTTTGGAAATAGCCTTTCCTTGAGCACCTATAGCATAGGACACAGAGTTGCTCGGATTTCCTGAATGGCTTTGTCCTGTCCAAATAATAACGAAGTTGTCTGTGAATGTCCAAGGAATGCAGTGGTCTTTCCCCTTTGTTTTGTGGATTAGGGTACAAGGTAGGTAAGTGGATAGTCTGATTCAAAGATACACTGGATACTACCTTTGGCATAAAGGTAGGGTTGGTTCGTAAGGAAACTCTGTCCTGATGGAAAATTATGAAAGGTTGCACAGCCATGAGGGCCTGTAGCTCCGAAACCCTGCGTGCTGAGGTGATAGCCAGAAGGAAGGCTGTTTTCCATGACAAGTATTGTAGTTCTGTTGAAGCAGCTGGCTCGAAGGGAGGAAGGGCCAGCTTTTCCAATACAAAGTTGAGGTCCCAAGCAGGGACTGGTGGTTTCCTTGGGGGTTTTATATTCTTTGCCCCTCTGAGGAACTGTCTTAAGAGAGGATGAGAGAATAAAGGAGGATCTGTGTTGTATTGTGCAGAAATGGCTGAAGCGTGGATTTTGATGGAGGAGAAGGAAAGTCCACTGTTTAACATCTCAGCTAGGTACTGTAAAATTTGAGGTAAATTTATTACCCAAGGGTTCTGGCCCTTTTCTTGATTCCAGGCACAAAATTGTTTCCATTTGGTGGAGTAGGCTTTTCTAGTAGAAGGTCTTCTGGCCTCCAAGATGACATCCTGCACCTCCTTGAAGAGGAGGGTCTGTTGGGAAATCAAGGAATTCTCCATGCAGCTAGATTTAGGGTTTTGAGCTGGCTGTGAAGAGTCTTGTAGTTGTGCTGGGACAACAGAAGAGGGACTAGAGGTAGGATCCATGGTGGGGAATGCGTCAGGCTCTTCAGGAGCGGATACCAGTGTTGTCTTGGCCAGTCTAGATCAATAAGAATCATTTTCGGCCTCTCTTCTCTGGTTTTTAATAGAACTTTGGGCAGCAGAGGAAGAGGCGGAAAGGCATAGACTGTTAACGTTGTCCAAATGAAAGAAAGTGCGTCCACTTTCCAGGCCTGTGGATGACAGGTCCTTGAACAAAATTTTTTCAACTGGTAATTTCTGTGGGTAGCAAAGAAATCTACATCTGGCTGTCCCCATGCCTGAGTTATCTTTGTGAAAACTTGAGGATGCAACTTCCATTCATGTGGATCTGTCATATATCTGCTTAGGCTTTCTGCCAGTGTGTTTTCCTTCCCTGGCAGGAATTGTGCCTGAAGTTGAATTTGCAATTCCAGTGCTGTGTTCCATAGGGTCATGGCTTGCCTGCACAGGGGGTATGAATGAGTTCCCACCTGTTTGTTTATGTACCACATCACTGTGGTGTTGTCTGTCCTTATCAAAAGCTGGCCTGGATGCAGTAGGTCTTTGAAGGCCATAATAGCATTTTGCACGGCTAGCATTTCCTTTTGGATGATGTGTAGGTGCTTCTCTTTTTGGGACCATTTTCCCTGAATGCACTGATCTGTCATGTGTTCCCCCCAGGCGTAGTCTGAGGCATCTGTTGTGATGATTTGAGCTGCTTGAGGTACGCAGAAAGGGAGACCCATGTTTCTTTGGCATGCTTGAGCCCACCACAGAAATTCCTTTTGAAGGCATGGAATGAGTGGTATAATTGTTTCCAAGCTGTGGCTGTGATGAGACAATAAGTTTTTTAGGTACCATTGAAGTTTCCTCATATGCAGCTTTGCACATGGGATTAGTAGGATGCAAGATGCCATGAATCCCAGAGCTTGCATGACTTTCCTTGCAGTCAGCCTGGTGAAGGTTGCCATTTTGCTGAAGTACTGAGACAGTTGCCCTTGTTTGTCTGGCGTGAGGTAGGCCATCTGGGTGGTTGTATTCAAACTGGCACCCAGGAAAATTATTTGTTGAGAGGGTATTAGTTTTGATTTCTTTTTGTTGACTGTGTATCCCAGAAAGTTCAACAGTTTTATTACAAACGCCAGGTGTTTCAGAAGTATGTCCTTGCTGTCCGCTTGGATCACACAGTCGTCCAGATATGGGTATATTTGTATTCCTTGTAGTCTGCAGAAGGCGATTACTGATGCCAGGCATTTCGTAAACACTCTGGGCACAGTAGATAAGCCAAAGGGCAATGCAGAGAATTGATAATGGGTTGAACCTGCAAGAAATCTGAGGTATCTTCTGCAATCTTGTCTGATGGGGACATGCAGGTATGCCTCCTTGAGGTCCAGTGTTACCAGCCAAGGCTCCTTGCCCAGCATGGGAAGAAGCTGCTGCTGTAATGTGAGCATCTTGAATTTTCGTACCTGTAAATATGTGCTTAGGATGGATAGGTCTAAGATAGGTCTCCAATCTTTGTCTTTCCTTGGTACCAGGAATAGTCTGGAATAAAACCCTTGACCTTGTTCTTTTGCAGGTACCTCTTGAATCGCTTTCATGTCCATGAGAGCTGAAATTTGTTTTTGTGCCTCTGCCCTTTGATTTTGTGGCAGGTTTGGCATGCCTCTCATTTTTGGAAGGGTGTGAAAGTGGAACATGTAGCCTCTGTCTATAATGTCCAGAATCCATTTGTCTTTTGTAACAATATGCCAATTTTTTGAGAATAATGCCAGTTTTCCGCCCAAAGGTGCTGCCATTAAAGCTTTGCTTGGCAGGTAAAGGGGAAAGTCATTGTGTCTGTTTTCTAAATGACTGTGATCTATCTTCTCCACCTCTAGGGGTTGGTGCTTGCCACTGTCTGGCTCTGAAAGATCCTTGAGGTTGCCCTCTACCCCTTGGGCATCTGTATCTGCCCCTTTGAGGTCTGTCTGTGGCTGGAAAGGACCAATTTTCTGAAGGCCAGTTTCTGCTGAAATGTGGAGGTTGTACCTGCAGGAAATCTTTCACTGTTTGAATTGATTTCGCTTTTTCCTCCATTTTCTTTAGTACCTCCTCAGCTTTAACACCAAACAATACATCTTTTTGAAGAGGTGCATCTAATAATTTAGCTTTGACATGATCTGGTAAGGCTTGCTCTTTGAGCCAAGCATGTCTACGTATAACAGAACCCGTAACACCAGCTCTACATGAGGCCTCTAAAGCATCAAAACCACACTGCAAGGTATGTTTACCCACTTGCTCTGCACCATGCAACATATCCTGCAACTCTTTTAAATCTGGTTGTTCTGGCTGTGTCATTTTGCTTTTCACCTGAGATAACAAAAACTGTTGATACTTTAACATATGGAACTGACAGTTTAATGCCCTCATGGTTAAAGTGGCCGAGGTGTACACCTTTTCCCCCCACCTTTCTAAAGCTCTGAAATCTCTCTCTGAAGTTAATGGGTTTTTAGCAGTAGAGGCCTTAATTCCCTTGGGACCCTGTGAAATAGTTTCTGGGTCAGCAGTATGGCTTTTGTATAGGAACTGGTGTGAATCAGGAACCCGGTAATACCTGTCTGGTTTAACAGGAGCTGGGGGTAAAGAATCTGGATTAAGGCTGGCTTCTGTGTACACATCATCCAATATATCTAAAACAGGAGGGATAGCCAGGGGCCTATGCTGGGGGAGCAAGAGAAAATCCCTGAGCCTTTTCTTGGAATCTGAGTAATCTTGGCCTTCCCAGTGAAAGTGTTCCCTCAATGTATGTAGGGTTTCCCCAAAAGAGTAGTCCTCAGGGGGGAGACCGAAGGAATAGACTCCTCTGCATCAGAGTCTTCAAAAGGAGAACAGGCATAGTCCTGGTCCTCAGAATGTTCAGAGGTAATAGAGACTTGATCTGAGGAAGGGTAGCCTTCCTCTAATCTGGGCCTTTTGTCCGAGGGGGGTTGAGAACCCCTGATAAGAGTAATCAAATCCTCAGCCATTTTGAGCATCTGTTTTTTAGGCATGGGGCCTGAGGTCCCTGTTTTTTGGTTTTCATGGCTGCTTTAGATTTAGTGAAAGCTTTAATAGAGAAGGAAGAAGGCCTGAAGACACCTTGAGAAATGACAGGCCTGTCTAAACTCTGAGTTTCCCCACCAACGGTGGCGTCAGTATCTGTAGTAGGAATGGGGACCGAGGAGCCTGCGACCTCGGGTACCGAAGACACCGGTAATGTTGTGTCATCAGTACTCAGGGGCTGTGTAGGCGCCTCGCTGAGAACCGGAGAACCGGTAGTCGGCCTTAGCGTGGTGTCAGTAGTCGGTGCTGACCTCATATGTCGGTCCTTATCTTTGCGTCTTTTACTCAAAACAGGAGTCGGAGTATCCGACGACATAATATAATTAAATTTTTTACCAAAATAGTGAAGGGCGAACTCCGCCCAGCGCTTAATAGTATGCTTGTTGAATCTAGCACAAAAATGGCAGGCCGAGACGTCGTGGTCTGGGCCTAAGCAAGGTATACAGAAAGAGTGGAAATCCTTTTGCCGTATTTGCTTCCCACATGAAATGCAATTATTAACTTTGTCTGACATCGGTCTGAGGCAAGAAAAGTTTCCCCAACGGGGTACTTAGCTTTCAAGAAGACTTCGGCTGAAATATTTTCGTAAATCTCAGGAGCTGGCCGACCGGCACTTGCGAACTGCTTCTGCTTCGGGCACCGCGTGGCAAGAAAGACTGAAGAAGATGGCATCAGCTGCCTCTTTTATACCCCTGCCGCACTGACGTCAGGGAAGAAGCAACGACAACAGACGCCGGACCTAGACTTTGGAATTCAGCCGACCGAGGACCCGCCTGACGGCAGGATAACCCATCTGTAATGACTGCAGCTGTATGCACGATGAACATCCACAAGGCTTTCTATAGTTATGTAAAGAATCTATACAGCAATATCCAGATTTGCTCTGAGCTACTGCACAATGTTACCTCCTATACCGAGCCAACAGATATTGCCAATATACTGGCCGACAGATTCAGTGCCAACTTTACCCCTCTCTCCTCCCCACCAAAGGACCAATCACAATACCAGTAGATTGCCAGGAACCCAGCATTACTGCTGCACAGGTTAAAACAGCACTGTCCAAGGCCAGGTATACAGCTTCTATGGGTCCTGACAATATCCCTGGCTGTGTTCTACACAAACTACATACTGAACTGGCACCTCACCTGTGTGTCCTGTTCAATCACAGCCTCAAATCAGGCTCTGTCCCTACCAAATGGCGCACTGCTACAGTCATCCCTCTCCACAAAGCAGGAGTGACTACAGACCCTGAGAACTATCGCCCCATTAGCCTGACAAGTCTGATATGCAAAGCTATGGAATGCATCATCATGGACCTAATAACAAGGATATAGGGAATCTCTAAACTCTGGACCCCACACAGTTTGCTTTTGTAAAGGGTAGATCATGCCTGCTCAAACTGGTCGCCTTCTTTGAATCAGTCACCAGAGTTGTGGATGAAGGCAAAGTGGTTCATACAGCCTACCTTGATCTGGCCAAGACCTTTGATACCATCTCCCACTCAGGAATCATAGAAAAATTCCCCAAGCTAAGCATCAACCCCTATATCACTAGGTGGGTTGCAAAAGTACAGTTTTGTACCTACCATAAATGTAGATGTTCGAGTGTATACCCTGCTGCAGTCATCACACTTGGGTTATCCTGTCATCAGGCGGTCCCGCAGTCGGCCTGAATTCCAAAGTCTTGGTCCGGCATCGGTTGCTGTCGCTTCTTCCCTGACGTCAGTGCGCCAGGGGTATATAAGAGGCATCCAACGCCATTTTCTTCAGTTTTTCTGGCCCCAGATGTCAGGTGCCCCCCTAAAAGGTGGTCAGTAGATAGTACCAATAATAAAAGTTTAGCACAAACAAAACATCCCTCCAGCTATAAGCAAATACACCACAAAGGTTGCATCAGATTTTAAGGTATTGAAAGGTTTCAGTTAGGTCAGAGGGGATAGAGGGAGGGTAACCTGGACTGCAGCAGGGTATACACTCCAACATCTACATTTATGGTAGGTACAAAACTGTACTATGTTCATCGTGTTACCCTGCTGCAGTCATCACACTTAGGTTGAATCCCAAAGCTAAGGATGGGAGGTGGAGGTGGAGTCAAACAGGGTTAGAGGAGGCTAGAAGGCCCTGCAAAACTGCAGTGGCGAAGCCAGCTCTAGTCTTAGAGTAAAGTGGTAAGTGATAGTGTTTGGTGAAGGTGTGTACTGAACTCCAAGTTGCAGCTTCCAGAATATCCTTGGTTGGCACCCCCCTGAGGAAGGCTGCAGATGTAGCTGCTGCCCTGGTGGAGTGGGACCTTATGCTAGCAGGAACTGGTTTTCCATGATGGGTGTAGCAAAAACGTATGCAATGTCCTATCCATTTGGAAATGGTCTGTTTTGAGATAGCCTTTCCTTGTGATGCTGTAGCATAGGATACAAAAAGCTGGTCAGATTTTCTGAAAACCTTAGTTTTATCCAAGTAGTAACGTAGTTTCCTGTGAATGTCCAAGGAGTGCAGGAGTCTTTCTCCTTTGTTCTGTGGATTTGGGAAGGAGGTAGGTAAATGGATAGTTTGATTTAGAGCCACCCTGGATACCACCTTTGGCATAAAGGAGGGGTTAGTTCGTAGAAAAACTCTGTCTTGTTGAAAAAGGAGGAAAGGCTCTACTGCCATTAGTGCCTGTAGCTCTGAGACTCTTCTGGCTGAAGTAATTGCTAGCAGCAGGGCAGTCTTCCATGATATAAATTTTAAATCAGCTAAGAAAGCTGGCTCAAAAGGTGGCAGCGTAAGTTTTTCCAGAACAAAATTGAGGTCCCAAGTTGGTGTTGGTGCTCTCCTGGGAGGCCTAATGTTTTTGGCCCCTCTGAGGTACTGCCTTAGAAGTGGATGTGAAAATAAGGGAGGATCCATGTTGTAGTGAGCTGAAATAGCTTAGGCATGGATTTTAATAGATGAAAAAGAAAGTCCTTTGTGTAACATCTCAGTTAAATATTGTAGAATCTGAGGTGTGTCCAGCTCAAGGGTATTTTGGCCTTCAGCTTGGTTCCAGGCGCAAAATCTTTTCCATTTGTCTGAGTAGGCTTTCCTGGTGCTGGGCCTCCAGAATGACATCCATAACAGCTTGTGAAAGAGGAGCTGGCTGGTTGCTTAGGTGATTTGCCATGCAGCCAAATTTAAGGTTTTGAGCTGGCTGTGTAGAATCTGACTGTCTTGCTGTGTGAGCAGATGAGGAATTTGTGGTAAAATCCATGGTGGGCCCTGGGCCATGTTCCTTAGTAGTGGGTACCAGTGCTGGTGTGGCCAGTCTGGGGCAATGAGTATCATTTGGGGTCTCTCCATCTGACTTTCAACAGCACCTTTGTGAGAAGGGGCAATGGAGGAAAGGCATATACTGTCAGCATTTTCCAACTGAATGAGAGTGCGTCCACTTTCCAAGCTTGATGGTGAAATGTCCTTGTGCAGAATTTTGATAGCTGATAGTTTTCGGGGGTGGTAAACAGGTCTATGTCTGGGTGTCCCCATTTTTGAGTTATCATTGCAAATACTTGTGGATCCAGTTTCCACTCGTGGGGATCCATGATGTTTCTGCTTAGGTCGTCTGCCAATGTGTTCTTTTTTCCTGGCAGGAATTGAACTTGTAATTGAACTTGGTAAGCCAGTGCTGTGTTCCACAAGGTCATTGCTTGCCTGCATAGAGGGTAGGAGTGTGTACCCCCTTGCTTGTTTATGTACCACATTACTGTGGTGTTGTCTGTCCTTATTATAAGCTGTCCTGGATGTAAGAGGTCCTTGAAGGCTGTCAGAGCATTCTGTACAGCTAGCATTTCTTTTTGATTGATGTGCAGATTCCTTTGATCTGCAGTCCATATGCCTTGAACGCACCATCCTGCCATGTGTGCCCCCCAGGCATAGTCCGATGCATCTGTTGTCATAGTTTGCCTGGCTGGGGGTAAGGTGAAAGGCTGACCCTTGTTGAGGTGACATGCCTGTGACCACCACAGAAACTCCTGTTGAAGGCAGGGAATGAGAGCTATCATTGTTTCCAAGCTGTGGCTGTGTTGAGTCCATACGCTTTTCAGGTACCATTGTAATTTCCTCATATGCAGTTTTGCAAATGGTATTAGTAGTATGCAAGATGCCATGAAGCCCAAGGCCTGCAGAATTTTTCTTGCAGGGAGTTGGGTCTTTGTTGCCATTATTTTGAAGTATTGAGTTAGTTGTAGTTGTTTGTCTGGCATCAGATAAGCCATCTGGGCCATTGTATTCAAGCTGGCACCTAGGAATGTCATATTTTGTGAGGGCACTAGTTTTGATTTATTTTTGATTACTGTGTACGCTAGGCAACTTAGAAGGTGTTTTACAAAAGTCAGATGTTGTAAGAGAATGTCCTTGCTTTCTGCTTGGATGAGGCAGTCGTCCAGGTATGGGTATATTTGAATTCCTCTTTGTCTGCAGTATGCAATTACTGGTGCCAGGCATTTTGTGAAGACCCTGGGCGCAGTAGATAAGCCAAAGGTTAGTGCAGAGAATTGGTAATGGGATGAACCTGCAATGAAACGGAGGTATCTTCTGCAATTTTGTCTGATAGGGACATGCAGGTATGCCTCCTTGAGGTCCAACGTTACTAGCCAAGCTTTCTTGCCCAACATGGGAAGAAGCTGCTGTAGTGTTAGTATCTTGAATTTGGGTACTTGCAAGAAGGTGTTAAGAATTGAAAGGTCCAGAATGGGTCTCCAAGCATTGTCCTTTCTGGGGACTAGAAAGAGTCTTGAGTAAAATCCTTGGCTTTGCTCCTGTGTAGGTACCAGTTGAATAGCTCTCATGTCCATGAGAGCTGTAATTTGTTTTTGTGCCTCTGCCCATTGATTTTGTGGCAGGTTTGGCATTCCTTTTATCCTTGGCAAGGTGTGGAAATGGAATCTGTATCCTTGTGAGACAATGTCTAGGACTCATTTGTCCTTTGTGACAATGCGCCAGTTGTCTGTAAAAAATGCTAATTTTCCTCCCAAGGGAAATGCCAAGAGAGTTTTGCTTGGCAGTTTGAAGTTTAAGTCATTGTGTTTGTCTTCTAGTAGTTTGGGACCTGTCTTCTCCTCCCTTCTGTGTTGCAGTGCCCCATTGGCGAGGTTTGTAAGGGATTTGTGCTTGTCCTCTGTCCCTTGGTCGTCTGTATTTACCCCTCTGTGGTCTGTCAGAAGCTGGAAAGGACCAATTTTTTGTTTGCCAATTTCTGCTGAAGCGTGGGGGTTGTACCTGTAAGAAATCTTTGACCGTCTGCATAGATTTTGCCTTATCCTCCATTTTCTTTAAAACCTCTTCTGCTTTAACCTCAAATAAGACATCCTGCTGTAAGGGTGCATCTAGTAACTTTGCTTTAACATGATCAGGCAGAGTTTGTTCCTTTAACCAAGCATGCCTACGTATAACAGACCCAGTAACAGCTGCTCTACAGGAAGCTTCCAAGGAATCAAATCCACATTGTAAAGTATGTTTGCCCACCTGTTCAGCTGCATGCAACATATCCTGCATTTCCTTGAATTCAGACTGTTGAGGGTGCATGCTCATCTTTTGTTTTACTTGAGACATTAGGAATTGCTGGTATTTCAGCATGTGAAATTGACAATTTAGTGCTCTCATAGCTAGAGTAGCTGAGGTGTAAACCTTCTTCCCCCACCTATCTAGTGCTCTGGAGTCCCTTTCAGAGGGTACAGGATTTTTAGCCATAGAAGCCTTAGCCCCTTTGGGACTCTGGGAGACTGTCTCTGGGTCAGCAACAGGGCTTTTGTAAAGGAATTTGTGAGTGTCAGGCACTCTAATATCTATCTGGTTTGGCTGCGGCAGGAGGCAGAGAATCTGGATTTAGACTAGATTCTAAGTAAACATCATCCACAATGTCTAAAACTGGAGGGATAGCAAGTGGTCTGTGCTGGGGGAGTAAAAGAAACTCTGGGAGCCTTTTCTTTGAGTCGGAGTAGTCCTGACCTTCCCAGTGGAAATGTTCCCTCATGGTATGTAAAGTTTCCCCAAAGGAACAGTCTTCAGGGGGAGAAGCTGAGGGATTGGAATCTTCAGCATCAGAATCTTCATAAGGGGGAAAGGAGTAATCCTGTTCCTCAGAGGAGCCTGAGAAAATAGACACTTGATCAGAGGAGGCATAATCATCCTCTTGTCTAGGCCTTTTGTCTGGGGGGGTTGGGAACCCCTGATTAAAGAAATCAAATCTTCAGCCATTTTAAGCATCTGTTTCTTAGGCATGGGGCCTTGAACTGGAAACTGATGTGCAGTCATTTTTGGGTTTAGAGGAGTCTTAAGCTTAGCATAAGATTTTATGGTGAGAGTAGTCGGTCTGAAGACACCTTCTGTAACCGAAGGTGTTTCCACAGCACCGGCTTCTTCTCCTTCTGCAATGTTGTCAGTAGGGCCTAGAGAAAATGTCTGCGTCGGTCTAGGACTCTCTGCTTGGGAATCCGAAGCGGTCTGGGGTTCCAATTCTGCGGTCGCCAGGTGCTGTGTAGGCACCTCACTGAGAACCGGAGAACTGGCGACCAGTCCAGCCGAGGCCTCGGAGTCTGGCTTGGATCTAGGCTGCCTGTCTTTATCTTTGCATTTTTTATGCATGCCGGTAGTCAGTCAGTTGCTCCGACGGCATATTGTAATTAAATTTCCTACCGAAGTAGTGTCGTGTGAAATCAAAGCGTCGCTTTATAGTTCGCTTATTGAACCTAGCACAACCGACAACCAGTGACGTTGTGGTCTGGGCCTAGGCAAGGTATACAATAAGAATGAAAGACCTTATGAGGTATTTGCTTCCCACAAGAAATGCAAATGTTAACTTTTTCTGACATCAGACTAAGGCAAGAAAAGGTTCCCCAATGGGGTACTTAGCTTTGAAGACTTCGGACTGAAATTTGATTCGAAAATCTCAGGTGTCGGCCGACCGGCACTTGCAAACTGCTTCTGCTTCGGGCACCGCGTGACAAGAAAAACTGAAAAAAATGGCGTCGGATGCCTCTTATATACCCCTGACGCACTGACGTCAGGGAAGAAGCAACAGCAACCGACGCTGGACCAAGACTTTGGAATTCCGTCCGACTGTGGGACCGCCTGACGACAGGATAACCCAAGTGTGATGACTGCAGCAGGGTAACACGATGAACATCTGCCTCACAGATAGATGTGAAAGTAGCCGACTCCAAGTCAGACTGCCGACCTGTCGTGAGTGGAGTCCCACAGGGTTCGGTCCTGGGTCCTCTCCTGTTTGGTAACTACTTTCTGAAGTCCAGGCCAACATGAAGGGACTCTGGCTGACAAAGTCAGCGGATGATTGCAAGTTGGGAGCTATTATTAATTCCCTAAGTGATGCTGACATCCTACAGAAAGGCCTCACTGAGACCAATGACTGGTGCCAGAACCATGGTCTTAAACTCATTGCGAAAAAAATGTGTCTTCATCCCCTTTAGGAAAAACCTGGTTCCCATGAATTACCACATCGATGGTATTCCACTGAACACAGAAGGAGTTATGAGAGATCTGGGAACACAGGTTGACAGCAACCTCTCTTTTGACCACCACATTGCCACTGTGGTCAGAAAGTCATTCTATGTGACACATCTCATTACTAAGGGTTTTGCATCCAGGAAGAAAGAGGTCATTGTCTCCCTCTACTCTTCCCTCATTAGGCCAATCATTGAGTACAATGCCCCATTTGGCATGTACCTCACTACACACCTGCAACAACTGGAGAGGCCACAAAAGTACCTCACAAAGTGGATCCTAGGCATTAAACACTTGTCCTATATGGACAGAGTAAAAAAATTGCAACTGTTCTCTGTCGCTTGACTTACAAATCCATGTCTGATCCAGCTCTGTTAGAAATGCTACATCTAAAGAAATCCCAATTCCTCAGCACCACATGCTCCAGAGACCTCAACCTCAATACCACAATCAACAGAACAAGCTGGAGGGACAGGTTCATAATCCAGGGACTGCCCATGCTATGGAACAGACTTCCCTTACATGTCAAACAGAGCACCTCACAGGCCCTCTTCAAGACAGATCTTGATGAGTGGATGAGAAATAGAAAATTCACCCCGGGGATCACTAGAGCGGCTCTACTCGACAGAGGCACTAGGAACTAAGGTCGGGTGGCACGATGCCAGGATAATCCTATGGGATAGGCTTGTAAAGGCTCCAGGGCCATTAGCCTAGTACACACCTACAAACCTATAAATCTTGAAATTTTGAATCCATCTTCCAACTCTAGGTCTTGTACCACAGGTTTAAGTGATAGCTATAATGAGACTTTCACAGACCAGTTCCACCCATCCTCCCACAATGCAGTAGTGTAGCTAGGGTGGGACAAGAAGGGCACCTGCACTGGGCAGAGTGTTGGGGAGGGATGTGATCAGCCAATTCCAAACTCACAATACTTTAATACAGGCTATTGCAATCAAACCTGAGCACTGTAGTGCTCTGTATGTGGCATAAACTGTAGCAAGCAGTTTGCAACAGTTAAAGAAAAAAAAATAATTTTAAACTACAACCTGAGTGCTGTGGCACTTCATGCAAGCATGACTAATTCATATATTTATAGCAAGCAGTTTGCTACAGTTTAAAAAGAAGAAATTTGTTTTTGTTAACTGAAAAATGAGTGTTGTAGTGCTCCATGCAGGCAGGGTATAAACTATAGCAACTGTTTGCTACATTTGTAACAAACAGTTTGCTACAGTTTAAAAGTTTTTTTTTATATATATTTTTTTTTTTTACTTAAATATTTTGAAGGCTTTGGGGCAAGGCACAGAAATGGGACATGAATGGCTGGGGCAGGCAAGAGGGTGTGTGTGGTGCGGTTGGTAGACCAGTAGAAGGAATGTCTTTTTCTTTTTGGACCTTCAATGGAAGAGCTGGGGGGGGGGGGGGGCACAGATCTAACTGCAATAAGCCAATCACTTTTTATTTATTTATATTTGTTGACCGGGAGTGTCCGACTGGACGTAGGTCCATTTTCAGCGGAGGCCCGGGTACAACGTAGCAATCAGCTTATTACAGTAAAGTGCTTTTTTTTTTTTTTTGCTTTTCACTTGAAGAACTGAGGAGGTGGGGTGCTTGCTTATAGTGCCTGCCCAGGACACTGGTTGAACCAGCTATACATCTGCCATAATGCTCCTCACCTGCTTTCTCAGACTTCTAAGTGCATAGCTCAAAAGGTTCAGCATTGTTCTGTTTGCCTTTGTAAATATCCTTTCTCCAAGATTTACCTCTTACCAAAGGAAGTGAACAGTAGCATGGGGGAGAGGATGGACTCAGATCATCTAACTATATTATTATGGGGAGTACAAGCATTTGTAATTATGATGATCCACTCCATTCTTCAATCTCTAGGACTGAGACCCAAGTGCAACTTCATTGGTAGTTAGGATAAGATCCGACAAAAAATGGTGGCCCCAAAGCAAGATGATTTCTTGGACACCAACTTGTAGTTTCTTGCAAAAGAATGCAGAGAAAACCAGTTTGCAGCTGCACAGCTATTAGTTATAGAAACATACAGAAACATTTGCAAATAAAGTTTTGGAGGTAGCCATGGCTCTGGCAGGATGACCTTTTTGACACCCCAGTAGCGGTTTACCATACATGTCATGGGATAATTTAACAATTTCAGTGAGCTGCCTTGCTAGAGACTGTTTAGAAACTCTGTCCTAACCCATTTTATGTGAAAGAAACAAATCTGATAGTCCTTTCTGAAAGAAGTTGGTTTAGGTAAATTGATTCTCAGATGACTGTAAACATTTAGTCAGTCCAGAAGGTATTCCTCTTTGTTGGCAAACTGAAGAAAAAAGACTGCATCACATTTACTTCTGTGCCCACTTTTGACATAAAAAGGGGTCAGTTTGTCTATTTAACCTCACAGACCACTTTCAACATAAAAATAGGGTTTAATTTGTAGCAATTTTCTTTTCTTATGAAAAGTGAAATATGGGGAATCAATGCACTAAGCATAAAGTTCTGATACTCTCCTGATCAATATGACTACCAATTGCAGAAGTGCTTTCCACAACAATATTGTTAATTCTGCTGAAGATGATGGTGTAAATACAGACAAGGTTAATTTCTGTAGTACAATACTCTCAGGTTCCATAGAAACAAAAGACTCTCAAGTGAGGGTCCGATAAAAAATACCTCTAAGGCTTTGTATACCTTTAGTGAAGCCAAACAAGTGTTATAAAAATCTTAGTGGAAGTCTCATGTAGCCAGAGTAACGTATATAGGATAAATAATCTAAAATATCCAGAACATGAACTAAAAAGGTATCCTAGCTTTTGGTGGTAGCCCATACACTAACTCCATGCCACTTCACTTTATAAGCTTTCCTTGTGTTGGGTCTTCAGGCAGAAGTAAGGATATGGACTACCCGGGGAAATGTAAGCAACATCCATGGCCATACTAGAAATGGAGAACCCAATCAGTTAGTTTGAGAGAATGAAGGCCCAAGGAGGCCTTCTGGATGGGCAACTGAAAAGGATTCTCAAGACTCTCAGACAGACAGGCTTCTCCAAACAAGGAGGAACCAGACTTACCAAGATCAAAAGAAAACTACGAATAATGATCTTGGAAGTGTTGGGTCTTCACTTTCTGGATGAACTTGGTACTCAGTAGAAGGGGGAAGACAGTAATCTGTTCTAGACTACAACATCCAGCTGCAGACAAGTTTATAAACTACTCACGAGGCATCGGAAGACAACAAATGAGCCTGCTTGTCTGTCAGAGAAATGTACATTGCGATCAGAAAGCACCTAGAGAGTCTCTCTACAGAGTGGGAAGGACCGAGTTCCTCAATGCTTCCTAATGCACCAGTCTTTAGCAATTATGTCTGTGTGAATGGCTAAGGCATTCTGTGTAAGACAGGTATAACATCTGTAAGGTAAGAACTGTGCTTTTCTTTAACACACTGAACAGAAAAATTGTCTGTGCTTGCGACCACATCTTTTACCTACATACATACATACAAATGTTTCAAGCATGGGCATTAATGTCCTTCTAGCTTGCCAATATACCAAAACAGTTGTTCCCATAATAAATGCCGAGGCTGTTCTTAAAAATATCTAAACTAGTACTTGCTTTAATGTAGTTTGGTAGTCTGTTCCAAGCATCAGCTACTCTGTCAAAGAACCAATTAGTACACTTCTCATTCCTATAGAATCTTCTACATAGGTCATCTGATGATTCTTTAGTACTTTTTGATAACCCCAAACATTCCCAAATGTAGTTGTCCCTAAATGCCCTATATACCTTAATAAGATCTCCTCTTAAATATCTGTAAGAGAGACTGTACAAGTTCAGATATTTTAGTCTTTCATAATAACTTAGATTTTCACATCCATGGATGCCCTTGGTATATTTCTGCTGTACTCTTTCCAGTTTATTCATGCTTGTTTTCCTATGGGGTTTCCATATTGCTATTCCATACTCATGCTTGGGTCTAATGTAACTAACAAACAATGACTTCATTATGTTTGATTTCCTTGACTTTATAAATCTTTTTATACAACCTATAGTTCTATAACTATCATTAGCCAATTGGTTGATGCGATTAGAAAAACTCATAGCTGAATCTACCCATATACCCAGGTCCTTAAATGAGTCTACAGTTTCAATCACTGTGTGCTGTATTATATATTCACCTTTCAGTTTATGTCTCCCAAATCTCATATGCTTAGTTTTTGCTGTATTTATCAACAGATTATTCTCCTGTGCCCAAATGGTCAAATTATTTTGCATACATGCCTTAACTGTAACACTTGTAATCAGTTTACGCAATTTCAGGTTGTCAGCATACAGACTGTAGAACACCTCAGATGAAAAGGTAAGGTCTGAAAGATACAATCTAAAGCAAGGGCCTAGGACAGAGCCCTGTGAGACACCTTGACTGAACAAAGGATTTCACATGTCCAGTTGGTGTGTGATGCTTGCCATGTCCTATTTGTAATGCATGCAGCTATCCATCTTATCAACAGAACATCAATACCTAGTTGTACTAATTTATTGATCAGTGTTTTGTGTATGACTGATCAGTGTTTTGTGTATGACCCCATCAAATGCTGAAGTTAAAGCTATATAAATCACATCACAGCACAATCTTTCATTCATAGCTATTATATTGTTATAGAACATCATGCTACAGGTGGTAATAGATCTATTTTCAACATATGCATGCTGATATATGGTTTTCAAGTCCCAGCCTATCCAGTTCTGACAATAACTTATCCAGTATTACCTTCTCCATTATTTTTTCACAACATGAAATTAGACTTAAGGGTCTATATGATTCTGGGTTTGTCCTACTCCCCTTTCCCTTAAAGACAGGTTTAATAAGTGCATGTCTCCAATCTTGAGGAATCTCCCCATATTTATATGACCTAGTGAATAACAGATATAATGACAGTACTAGTTCTTGCTGAAATGTTCTCAGGTCATTGTTACTTACTCAGTCTCCTCCCTGTGCTTTGTTTGGATCCAGTTTGCACAGTTCTTTTTCAATATAATCTAATTTGATTCTAGTATCTGGGGTTATCTGGATGTCACTAGGACAACTTACCACCCCTTTTGTGGAGCCAGACTGTTTAATGTAAGAGTTTGCAAATATATCTATAATCTGTTGTGAATGAGAATACATTTTAGAATCTGCACACAGTTTATCAATTTATGTATCTTTACTCCTTCCACATCTTATGGATCTATAAAAAGGTTTCCTATTATGCTCAATATCTTTATATAAAATTTCTTCAAATTTTTCTTGATCGTGTCTAACACTATGCTTAATCTGCTTGCCCAGCTTGTTTATTTCAGTTTTCAAAGTTGTAGTTCGACCTCTCTTCCACTTCTTACATTTTTTTGTCTCTCACCTTAATCAGGTATCTTGTTCTTATGGAAATATACCTCCTGATGTTGTGTGCCGAGATATTGATGTTAAACATTGTTTTGACTTTTTGCACTCAATTTTTCTTTCAAAACTTATCACATTCCATCTGCAGTTTTTCCACTGAACACCTCACTCCAGTTAGTTTTATATAGTAACTGTTTTGCTTCCCTATAATCTGTAATTAACCTTCTGTACATTGGCTTAGATTTCAGTTTGGCAGAATTATCTAGCAACAAATTAACCTTAACCCCATGATCACTGCACATCAATGGTGGTAATCCTTGACTTGAAGTTACAGTAATTTCTTTGGGAACACAAAAAATATCTAGTATATTCCATCCACTGGTAGTTTTTTTTTTTTTTACAATTTGAAGCATTTGTTATTCCTGAATATACTCTGTGAATAATTTATTTTCTAAAGTTGTTGAATCAATATTATTCCAGTCTGTTTCTAGTAATTAAGTCCCCAGCTAATATTATCCTTCCCTCCTGTGTTTCATGTAAGAAATGTATGAATTCCTCTAGGTGATCTGCACTTGACTTTGGTGGTCTATACACTCCAACAATTGCTACATATTCCAGGGTTGTCTTTATTGTCACAGTTACACAGTCTATAGTATTGGTGTTATCACTGAACATGTAATAATCACAGATCTCATAGCTATCTTTAATCCTTATCATAACACCTCCACCTGATTTTTTGTTAGAATGTCTGTTACAGTAAAATATTTATACCCAGTCAGAATTGGTTTCCAGTCATTGTTCTTTAACCATGTTTCCAAACAATAACATCCATCTTGTGGGAACGTAGCAAATTTTCTAATAAAAAAAACTTTAGTATTAATGCTTCTAGCATTAACAACCATCAGAAATGCATCAAATGTTGCTATCTGCGAACTGCTACATTTTTGACCTGGCAAAAATCCTGGCTAGTGTTTGTCAAATATTGCAAAATATCTGCTGCAAAAAATCTCTTCCCTGATCTAGAAATGTACACCGTCCTGTTTGAACACGTGCCCAAAAGAAGACTTGGATGCTCTACACATTTCCATTTTTTAAAACAGCACATTTTTTCCATGAAGGTGTTTATCTAAAAAATCTTTTCATTCACAGTGACCTGACTATCCTTTCTATAGGTGATTTGTGAAAAATATGTCCTAACACCAGTACAAGCTATACTATCTAGGAGGGCTGTCAATTCCCTACTAACAGTCAGAGAATCTTTGTTGATGACATCATTTGTACCAATATGAATAAAAACAGATCCATACTTCCTTGCATTAAGGCATTCCAAGGCTTGTTTCACGTCTTCTATTTTTGCTCCTGGCAAGCATAACACTACTCGATGTTCATTTTCATCTCTGCAAATACAAGTATCAGTTCCTCTAATAACTGAATCTCCAATTATAAGAATGCCTTTGCTGACCATCTCTGAAGAATCTTCAGCTTCTAATGCAGTAATTTCTGCTCTATCAATTGTTACGAAGGATAGATCTTCATCACCATTAGTCTTATTAATTCCACTGTTTTCATTGCATATTAATTTCTCATCCAGCTGCCATCGTAAATCAACAGCTTGAGCCATGTAGTCAATTTCTGTCTTTCTCTTTTTTTCTTACAGTAATGTTCTTCAATCCTTCCATGTTCAGTTTTGATTTCTTCCTTTTCACCTGCCCCTTGCCTCTTTTTTTCTACCTTTTCCATTGGAGAGGTGATGTCTTTTTCTGTAGGCTGAAGGTTTTCTGATAGACAGATATCTTCATTCCCTGTCACCAGTGTGTTACATAACAAAGCAGAATCTTTTTTATTACGTGTTCTCTTTCCTTTACAGTCATTAGTCAGTTTCTTTTTCTTCCTTATTTGTTGAGAACTTCTTCTTTTCTTTCTTTTTTTTTCCTTCTAAACAAACCGGATCCTCAGATTGCTGAGTACTTCTAGTTCCCAGGGGTATCATCATGCTTCATAGGGGTTGAATATTCTTTGCAGAAAACGGATGCATCATTTCCTAAATATGTTCTATTTGTTCGATTGCATACTCATTTAAGGAATCCATATTCAGCTTTAAATGGATAAAATATTGCAAAGGAAAACAATTACACAGTCAGTAGCAAAGAATTCAAAGGAACTTAAATCATCTTCTATGACAAAAATTATACCAGCAATATCTAACTAAATAATTGCATACAATGAAGTTGTTTTGGACTGTCCTGCCCTGATAACATCCCCCAAACCAAAGATTTGATGTCCATGGTGAAGGTCAAAGTGGGCATAGGGAGATGAAAGACCATATCCAGAGATAAGCTGGGTACAATCCTTCCACCAATGATGATGTGCTTTGCAAGCCTGGAAATTCAGATGTGAGAGGAGGAGTATCTGAAATCTGGCACCATTCGGATTTGAAGGCCCACTTAAGTATCTCATATGCAACCCTGTACGAGTACCAAAGAAAATAGTGGCCATCATCAGGCTTCATTCTCTGATTCATAACTGAGTCAGTATTGAAAACAAAAAATAAATAGAAAAAAAAACTAATAAAACAAAACCGTCCACCCATAATCAGGTACAAATAAATCCAAACAGGAGAGTGAGGAAAAAACGTTTTTCACAGGCACGTGAGAGGAAAAAACAGTGTTCACAGGCCGCTGCCCTTGAACTTGAACTTCATCAGTTTAATATTCAAAATCAGAAATCCTTTTTTTTATTTAACAACCATCACATCAACTTATCATGAATCACTAATAATCACCACAATCAAAGTTTAAAGGTAATTGAATCATCTTAGTAAACAATTTAAAATTTGCTTATAAAAGTTAAATATACAGGTCAAAACTTTTAAAACATATTTAAAATGAATGGAATAAGATGAACTTCCTATGTTTTAAAACTATACAACTGTAAACATCAAAACACATTAAATTTGATTAAAATCTTATCAAAACACATTAAATTCTATAAAATAGTTATACTAGCATACAAGTTAATCTGGTGACACATCTAATGCATTATATACAATGGTACATATATATTTTGAATGCACAAAAAAATTATTATGTTTTAATTTATGTTTTTAATAAGACGTATTAATAAAATAAAAATAACAATAAACAAAATACATAAACCAACAAAAAATAAAAAAAAAAAAAAAAAAATATTTAAATAAAAAAAAATTTAATAGAGTTTTTGCCTTTCAACTTTCAACACTCACTGGTGCTAGGGACACCCTGTCATTTAACCCTTTATTTTTGCTTGCATCCTAACAGCAGCCAAAGCAAGTTCTCTGTAGTCTCCCAAAGTCTCCCCCTCAGATTAGCCTCAGATTAGTGGGCACAACTTCCAAGAAAAAATTGATAACCTGAATTGACACATTTCATAGAGTGTTTTTTCATCATTTTTTTTTCATTTTTTATCCTTACATCATGTAGATGTTCGTGAAATTCTTGAGTTTTTCTCTCACTCCAAAATAAAATGAGGTACATTACAAATTGCTATATATTATATATATAATATCCTTACAATTCATAAACTTTTTATAAATAAAGGTTTTATTTCTAGCCTGCAAGTGGTGAGTGTACTGTAAGTAAAGGTAATCAGGTGTGATGCACCACACACACCATGACCATAGACTTGATCTCTTTCTCTTCTTCTTTTTTTTTGTGTTGTGCAACCACTTTCTTCTAATATGTAATTAATATTCTCCCCACGGTAAGTAAAGTGTAATTTAATTCCTCAAAAACATGCTCTAAATCTGAAAATTTCTAAAAGGCTCCACTCTCTTGTGAATATGACAACTGAAGAACAGAATTCACATCTTCTCAGCAGGTGCAGTTCTCTGGTAAATGTACAGTGCAATTCCATCTGTCTAGATTGCCACCTTGCATAACCTGACTTCAAAGCAACTTCATAGTGCTCACTGTTACACCTAGTGACTGGAACACATGCAATAGAGTCCTGTGCTTTCACTAGACTTTCTGGCATTAGTATGGCTCCCAGCTTCTGGTAAGCCACTACTATGGCCACAGACTTTATTGAGCAACTTGGGGATTGTGGTAAAACTAAATGGAAGAGCCTTGATCTATTCATGACTGGCTCTTACACAGAACTGTAAAAGCCTTCATTAATCCTTGGCTATTCTAAAGTTAAAATAAGCATCTTGGAGCCTTAGAAAGTATACATACAAATATTTCAAACACAGGCATTAATGGCCTTCTAGCTTGTCAATAAACCAAAACAGTTGTTCCCATAATAAGTGTCAAGGCTGTTCTTAAAATATCTGAACTGGTGCTTGCTTTAATGTAATTTGGTAATCTATTCCATGCATCAGCTGTTCTCTCAAAGAACCAATTAATGCATTTCTCATTCCTACAGAATCTTCTACATAGGTATTTTGATGACCACAAACATTCCCAGAGGTAGTTGTCTTTAAATGTTCTATATAACTGAATAAGATCTCCTCTTAAATATCTGTAAGAGACACTGTACAAGTTCAGATATTTTAGTATTTCATAACAAATTTTCAATTCCATGGATGCCCTTGGGATATTTCCGCTGCACTCTTTCCAGTTTACTCATGCTTGTTTTCTTATAAGGTTTCCATATTGTTATTCCATACTCAAGGTTGGGTCTAATGTAATTGACAAACGATAACTTTATCATTTCTGATTTCCTAGACTTTATAAATATTTTTATGCAACCAACAGCTCTGCAACTATCATTAACCAATAAGTTGATATGATTAGAAAAACTCAAAGCTAGATCTACCCATATACCCAGGTCCTTAAATGAATCTACAGTTTCAATCACTGTGTGCTGCATTAAGTATTTACATTTCAATTTATGTCTCACAAATCTCATGCGCTTAATTTTTGATGTATTTATCAGCATTTTATTTTCCTGTGACCAAATGGTCAATTTAGTCAAGTTCTTTTGCAGGCATGCCCTATCAGTAATATATGTAATCAAGTTTACCCAATTTCAGGTCATCTACATAAAACACCTTATATGATAAAGATTGTAGCTTTCAGACCTATCTAAACAACTACAGGCCTAGGGCAGAGTCTTGTGGGACACCCTGACTGTAATCAAGAATTTCATCTGTCCAATTGCTGTATGATATTTGCCATGTCTTTTCTGTAAGCCATGCAGCAATCCATCTTATCAACAGTGAAACAATACCTAGTTGTTCTAATTCATTGAGCAATGTTTTGCGTATGACCCTGTCAAATGATGAAGTTAAATCTATATAAATTACATCAGGGTACAATTTTTCTTTCATAGCTGTTATATTATTAAAGAACATCATGCTACAGGTGGTAATACACATATTTTCAACATATGAATGCTGATATATGGTTTCAAGTCCCAGCCTTTCCCAATTTTAAAACGTATCCAATATTACCTTCTCCATTATTTTTCCACAACATGAAAGCAGACTTAAGGGTCTGTATAACTCTAGGGTTGGCCTACTCCCATTTACCTTAAAGACAGGTTTAATAAGAGCATGTCTCCAGTCTTGAGAATCTCCCCATATTTATACAGCCTAGTAAATAAAAGATATGTGTTCTGAGGTCATTATTACTAATTCTGTCTCCTCCCAGTACATTGTTTGGATCCAGTTTGCATATTTTTTTTTCATTGTAATCTATGTTGATTCTAGTAGTTCAGGTTACCTGGATAGAATCATGTCTAGTCTCTATGTTAAGCGAGACAAAATTGTTTACACAAAGACTATCTACAGCATATGCTTAGGTACCAGACTCATTTTGATTGTGTAGTGCTAAAATGGGTCTTAGTTCCTTTTTTTCTTCAGAAACAAAAAACAAACTCAAATAATATCCACAATGGACCTTCTGTGGATCCTTCTTCCTTGAATGAGGATATTTACCTTTTTATCTGCCATTTTCTTTTGATGGAATAAGACATCATGCAACAGAAGGGAATGCAGGTTTGTAGGAGGCATGGAATGGAATCGTACTGCCTCTGGACATGATCATCCTTATCTATGTGTTCTGCACAATAGCTATCCATACAGAAGGTGTTCAGACAAGCATCTTCCAACTGCCTCCAGACTGGACAGTCAAGCAAGTATGGGGGTGGGATTTGCTATGAATGCCAGGCAGATGGGAAATCTTGAGGCCCATTATTCTGATGATTATTCCTAACTCTATGCAGGTGTCTTTTCTGAAAGAAACCATGACCTTGTTGCACCCTCTCTCAGCACTGGTTCCACAGCTGTTAATCATTTGTTGAAGGTGGGGCAGTAGCCATAATGCAGGGATGCTCTTGCACCATGGAGTGCAATCTGAGTATCAGAGATGAGTCCTGAAACCTGGCTGGGATTGAAGGTTTCATTGTCTCAAGCTTGTCACCACACCGCACAATAAGCAACATCAAGAGACCTCAGTACTGAAAGCTCAAAGGCTTAGTGATGCTGCAGGAGTGTGTGTTAACAGTGGCCTCAAGCCATAACCCTGACAATCAGAGACAAGGTGGCCACTGGCATCAAAGGTAGTGACGCTAAGACTGCTGACACTGAAGGCACAGCTGAAGCTGAAGGCATAAAATGCTGAGAATGGGTCACCAAACAATGCAGGCAGTAATGGGCAAGGGGCCACCAGATTCCTTGGTTAATTGTAACAGAACCTGGCCCCAGGAGGAGAGGGTCATATAAGAAGTGGGAGTGAGTACATCTTATCTGTCAATGTACCACATGACGATGGTAATGTCTGTAAGCACTTTCCATGTTCCTGGTCTCCAATCTGCTCTGAATGGCCAGGGTGCATGCCAAACTGCAAACATTTCATTCAAATTTATTTACAGCTGGCACTCCTCTGCCTACCAATTTTTCATTAATCTCAGCTGTAATGTATGAGCTCCCCAGGCCTTATCTGATGTACCTGTGGTGAAAGCCTGGCTTGTAGTAACATGTTTTAATAGTAAAAAGTCACTGGCATTCATCTGATCTGTCAAAAATAGCAACTCTTATGAAAAAGGAAAAAGCTGGGATAGTCTCCAGGGGCTAGTTTTGCTGGTCCTAGAGATTATTCTGGTATCACTGCAGTTTCTACATGTGAATCCTGGAGAGAGGTACAATGAGAATGAATGAGACCACATGACTCATAATGCAGAGGACCTGACAGACATTCCAGTGATGCTTTGCTACAATGG
This sequence comes from Protopterus annectens, assembly GCF_019279795.1. Taxonomy (NCBI): domain Eukaryota; kingdom Metazoa; phylum Chordata; order Ceratodontiformes; family Protopteridae; genus Protopterus; species Protopterus annectens. The sequence continues at coordinate 1,352,240,319 of NC_056743.1, read as the reverse complement.
TTTTGAAGAGGGGTGTAAAGGTCTTCACTTTTTGTAATGACAAGATGACTTTGCATGCTGTTATGTTCAGGAGAGTCCCCAGAAAGATGACACTGTGGCTGGGTCTCAAGTCTGACTTCTGAAGACTTAGGGGAAAGTTTAGTCTGGTTGGGCACTGCAAATGCAATCTAAACAACCCTCAGGTCCAGCAAGGACTGTGCTTGGTGTATGCAGTTGTCCAACTGAGGATGAATGTGGATGCTCTTGGCTCAGCAGTGTGCTATCACTGAGGCCACAGCATTTTGAAAATACTCTTGGTGCAATAACTAAATTAAAGGACACGAAAGTAAACGAGAAATGAGATTAACCTTGTCAGATACCTCAAAAACTGCATGTGATCTTTGAACACTGGAATATGCAGGTAAGCATACTTTAAGATCAAATCTGGAGAATCAACATTTTAGACTCTGATACCTATACAAACTTGTTTAGTCTTGAGAAATCTAGAATGGATCTTCAATGGTAGTCTTTTCTAGGAACTAGGATGAGTGTAGAACAGATGTCTTTCTCCACATGACCTACTGTAACTCTTTCGACAATTCTCTGAGACAACAGTTCTTCCAAGATGTCTTATTTATTTATTATTATTTTTTTTAGGTGCACTTGATCCCTCAGTATCTTGGGAATTTCCTTTTTGTGATTTGGAAAAAAACTGTTGTTTGTATCCTCTGGAAATGATGTTTAAGACCCACCCGCCTGAAGAATTTTATAGCCACTACTTTAAGCAAGATGACAGTTTGCGTCCTGTCACATTACAAGTGTCCAGAAGGTTATGAAGGGGAAAGGGTTGTGGTGTTTTTTTCTGGGGAGGAGAGGAGAAGTCTGTGATAGTCACAGTTGTCCCCTAGCAGCAGGAGAGCCCTGCTTGGCCCACCTGCCTCTTCTGTCTCCTTGCAGAATTTTTTTCTGAAATGTCTTCCAAATTTGAGGCAGTCTTCCTTTGCTTCCTTCAGTAAAAAAAAAAACCTTATTATTGTTTTTATTTAAGTTTTGATTACTGGAGTTGTGGACCTTATCCAAAAAGAACACATTTCATTTACAGTCCACAGTACATCAGAAATACAGAAAAAGTACTAGAGACATCTTAAAAGTTATAATCAAAGATAAGCTTAAAACAAGCATGAAAAATAACAGGACAGAAGTATATAATTTTATATACATGCAAAACAAAAAGTACACTAACAATGAATACTGAGCAAAATAAGAATAAAAATATGTTTGATGTGATTTTTAGAGATAACAACATAGACAACACATTCCAGAAAATTTACATTTTGCATATTCTAATGTCTTTATTTGCATTTGTTTACCAGTGTTGAACACTGATTAAACAATGATTAATTACAGGCCCAGCCTTTAGCTTTCAGCCTAGACAAATTAACAAGAATGGCATAAAACGGCATTTAAATGCACATGTACATATTTTAATGAGGTCCAAGGTTAAGTGAGAAAGGAAATATATGGATACCCATAGTAGCATCCCTACACATCCATGGCATGAAATGTTTATCTAAATACAGGATGGTCTGAATCTGCTGGATCAAAGCAGCCCTTCTGTTCTCATGCTGCACTCTCCCACAACCTGCCAGCAGCTGCTTTTTATCCAAGAATGTAAGGTCCGTAAAAGCCAGTTGCATATGTACACTTTCTTGACATACACACCAAGTAATCTCCTCTTCTCACCATTAGGGTGTATGTAACAACCTGGAACCAGTCTAGCTCCCATAACCAACTCCATGGACCCCTTATCTATGTCTGTTATGCTGTTATGGAGGAATATGTCAGCAGTTTGCACTCTGTAGAACCATTCTGGGCTCTTGGGGCAGCAGACTAGAATCTTGTTCCAAGCCACCTGCATCAATAACGGCCACGAAAGTTTCTCAGATAGGAGGAATGCAAACAGGTTAAGGTGGACCAAAACACAGTCTCACCAGCTCTCTTCTGGGGAGCAGAAGCTTCTCTTAGCCACTGGAAATGTTCACACTTGAGAGTGAGAGGCAGACAGTATCCCAGACAGGTCCTCTGGTGGACATTCAGAAGCCACTGTATTCTCACGGCCTCCGTCATAAGGTAACAATGAGAATATATGGGATTTATAGTCCAGATCCTCTCCCATCACCTTCAGAATTAGCACAGTGTGTTTCCCCGGTGAACACTCCCTATCCATCTCCCTCTTTGAGGTCCTGACTCCAGACCAAGATGGCTTTGCAGAATCAGGCTGAAGATTTTTGTGAAAGATGGAAAAAGCCCTGATCCATTCCTCAGTAGGCATGTCACCCTATCAAGGGGCATCACAAGAAGCCTCTGTCAAACTAGATGTTCAGCCCAGGGACTTGAGTGCTTCCAAGACCCAGTGGAGTCATCAGATTCCATGTCTTCCTCCTGATTACTCCTTTCTCTTGGAGGGGCAGTGTCTATTGCTACCATCCATGGACATAACAGACTCTGGATACAAGCCCACAAGTCTCTTTCTGTTAAGGTACACCTGGACAGCTTTTGTCTTCAGCACAAATCTTCAGCCCAAATTCCTGGCAAACCTCACAAGCACTTGCAGCATACTCCAAGTATAGGCATAATACACACGTATTGCATCTGTCCTTAACAGACATCAGTTGCTTACGGACATCTGTACCCAATCGACTTAGGAGAACCATAAAAATACACTTCTGTAAGAAAATACAGGAAAAGGAAATGTCAATAGGGTGGCTTACCCAACTAATGCTTCACGCCGAGTTGTGGCTTAGCCCAAGTAAGTATTCAAATGCTTCATACAACAAGCAAGAAAGAATTGGAAATTGCAGGTTGTATTTTAGCCTTTTTAGTACATTCACAGGGATGCCCACTGTAAAGGTGACATCAGATGGCATGGAGGAGGGTGGTTGAGTTCTGACTGCCTGGTCAGACAAAGACCTCAAGAATGTGTCAGAGCTCACTAATATAATGACTGTATCAGTGAATCACACTATGATCACTGGAAAGCTGTCCACAACGTTAGTCTCCTTCACCAAGAAAATATTTTTTTACAGTCTTATCCACATACTCTTTTTAGCATCAGAAGTCTCATTCTTTTCTGCTATAATGCTATACTGAGACTGTAAACATTAGAATGAAGAGGAAAATGGCAGACACAATGCTCAAATCGTCTGCCATTTCCATGCTAAGAGATCTTAAAAGATTAGTGCAAGAAAGGTATCCGGGTACTAATGAACTATAAGTGTATCAGCACCATCCACACCACTAGGCCAGGAAACGTGTTACAAACAAGTCCATGAAGCATCTGAACAAAATAATGGATGGCAACAGCAGCTTTAGTATTTATATGTCTAAATGAATACACATTCAAGTTACTAGTTTTCTTAAAACTACACCTACCTCAGCCCATCACAGTTACTAAGTGCAGCAACAGAGTCAGGGAAACCCTCCACGTATCCTCTGTAGTGGCAATGATCCTGAAAATATACAAAAGCAAAAAAAATTGTGAAAGTCTAGCAACTAAGTCAAACTGAAGAGATGTATTCAAAATCTGGGGCGTTATAACCAATTTCATGAGTACAGTAAACCTAATATTTGCAGTTTACATACCCGACATGCTGTGCCTGCATCAATTTCCTTTATCCATAAATGTGTATTTTACTGAAATCAGTTTGTTTTCTCAGGCCAGCACAAAATCCATGGGGCCATCTCTGGAAAATACTATGCATGTCTATGCATTCATCTTATATAACTGACAAGACAATCCAATGGCCACCATTTATTTGATATTGCAGTGGCAGTAATTCGATTTAGTAGATAACAACTCCTGCATAAGGCAAGAAACTGCTACAAACGGTTATGTTCCATAAAAATCTATACTTAACAAACGCAGACATTTAACATCCTTACTGAATGAGGTTACAAAGCATGAGTCAAATAGCTAGCAAACCCATTTAAAAAATGCTCAGTAAAAGAAGTACAGAATTTCCATCAGTACATCACCAGTCTGTATAAACACTCTACAGAGAATCTAAAGTGAACATTAGCACCAGAGAGGAAAGCTAACAATTTTTTCCAGGAAGCAGATAACATACAGACAACAGTCATTGCCAGATTCATTAAAAAATGTCACTGTACAGGTTGCACTACCTGCTACTAAACTAAAAATGGTGCTTCCTTTTAAATAATTTTAGCTACAGGGCTAACCAGTCTCAAGATGTACTTTAGTATTTCTAAAGTTGACTTTAGACTGCAAATCATAACTAACTTTAGAAACAGGTTACTACTGTTCCAAATAATCAGCTACAAAGCTATACAGCAAGGACAAAATTCTAGGTTGCCTTCTAGCACACTGCTTCCACAAATGGTGGCTCTTGGTAACAATAAGAAATTAAAAGTAATTTGCTCTTTGGGTGACACTGCTGTGCTCTTTCCAGTCTGAAGGAATATCCACATCTGCAGCATCTACAAACAATAAACAGCTCACAATATACTTTTCTAAGGATTTAAGGTACATACATTTCCCTTTATGTTGACCCCCCCCCCTTTACAAGCAAACAGTCCCACACATACACCGGCTGTTTCAATAAATACAGAAAAGCTGCACATACACACAGACACACACACTCAAGAAAAAGTGGAAGTTTCTGTGCATCCCATACCAGAATGTACATCTGTACCTTTATTGAATCCACAAAGGACAGAAAGACAGCTTCACCAATGGACAGATGACAATGTATAATACAGCTTATAAATGTTTTCCTTATAGATGTTTTGTTTCTAACTACTTCTCTGGCAGGTAAATCTGCTCATCCACCTGTTTTCTAAACCACCTACCCCAGTGAGGGTCAAAATGGTAGCAAGCTGAGCAAAGCAATGCAGACTTCCCTATTCCCAGCAATGATCTCTACTGCACTCTGTCAGATGCCTAGGTGCTCCCATGCCAGCCGAAACACACAATCTCTTCAGTCAAGGTTCTGCCTTGAGGCCTCCTTCTAGGGAGATGTGGCTAACACAACCTTCCCTGGGAGGTACCCTGAAGTCATCCTCACCAGCTGCCCAAACTACATTAACTGGCTCCTTTCATTTCAGGAGCCATATGTGATTTGTGCTCTTTTGAGTCTTGTTCTCTTAGGTGTGAAAAAAGTACAGTTGTGTACACTTACCATAAATGTAGATGGAAGGGTGGCCTAATGGTTAAGGTGTTTGTCCTACAAACATAAGGTACAGGGTTTGAATCTCACAGGGGATAACTGGCTAGGCTTAAAATGGCTCGCAAGGGCAGTTAGCCTAGTACTAACCTATGAACCTATGAACCTATCAAGAATATTCACTGTTGCAGTCATCACCTGCAGGGAACATTTCCACTGGGAATCTCAGGACTTCCCTCGGTCTAAAAAAAAGGCTAAGAAAGTATCTACACCTGCCCCAGCCATGCTAGGTGGTGATACTCCCTGGTACAGAATTTTTGTAGTTGGTGGTTGAGGTGCGAAGCAAAGAGATCCACCTCCAGAGTTCACGACTCCTGGGTCAATTGCAAAAAGATTTTTCTGTGGAGCTGCCATTCGTGGGGGTCCAGTATGTGCTTAAGTGGTCTGCCAGGGTGTTGTTGATTCCTGGTAGGCACTATGCTATTAAGTGTAATCACATGGAGTAGGCCGTCACCCAGAGGTTCATGGCCAGCCTGCACAGAGGGTATGTTTGTTGATGTACTACATTACTGTGGTGTTGGTGGTGTCTGTTTTGATAAGGAGAACCCCTGGCCTGAAATGGGGTTTGAAGGATGTCACAGCCTTCTGTACTGCCATCACTTCCTTCTGGTTTATGTGTAAGGGAAGGTGCTGGGCACTGCCTGCTAGGTGAGGTCCCCAAGCAATGTCTGAGGCATTGGTGGTGATGGTGTGCTCGGTAGAGCAGAGGATGAAGGAAGACCCTTGTTCCTGGACCAGGCCCCTGACCATCAGAGAAACTCTGCCCTTATACAGGGGATCAGAGGGGGAGAGGTCTTTAGAGGCTAAGAGTGCTGACACCAAAGGTTCTTTAGATACCACTGAAGTTTTCTCATGTGAAGCATGGCTAGAGGAATTAGAAGGATGCAAGAAGTCATGTACCCTAAGGCTTCCAGGAACTACCTCGCCATGAGGGGACTTCTGGAAGCCAGCTGGGTAAAGTAGAGAGGCAGGAAATAGAAGTTATGTTCTTACCATAATGTTCCATGTTAGTTGTCTTCTTCTCGCCTTCTTTCTTGCTGGATGGGGTTCGGGCCGCCCTCTCCGACTCCACTCTAAAAGCTCAGCTAAAAGTTTCGGTGGTTCGAGGCCCCCTTATATCCCCCACAAATAGGCGGTATTATTACCTCAGATCTTTTGCAAGCTAGGCCCAGCCAAAAATAACTCCAGAACCACTGAAAGGGAAAACCCACCTCTATAAAGAAGGTGACCTGAAAACCTGATGAAAGGAATATATGCACAGAATAGCATATACCTATATACAATAGAGGTGGTAGAAAAGAGGTCACAATCAAACTCCTCTAGGTCTGTCCAGGCTAGGGGAAGGAGGTGAAAAAGCGAGAAGAAGACAACGTTGTCCATCTCGCATTCTGGTGGCCTATCGGAACAGACTCTTGAGAACAGTGGAACCAAAGTTAGCTCTATGTCTAGAAGCTAAATCCAACTTATAATGAGAAATGAAAGTGTGAGTGTCAATAGGCAGCCTGTCTTGGAAGGCTATAGAAGTAGCCAAAGCTCTGGTGGAGTGGGCCTTAGGTTTGTTAGGCAGCTTTTGGTGTCTAATTTCATAAACAAAGGAAATCAGAGATGTTAGCCATCTGGAGAGTGATACCAAACTGAAAGTCCCTTTCTGCCTTCTGCATAAGAGACAAACAACTGGTCAGTTTTCCTGATCTGTTTGGTTCTATCCAAATAATACCTTAACTGATGATGAACATCTAGCCAATGCAATTTTTGTTCAGACCTGTTAGAAAAGTTAGGAAAGAACACAGGGAGGTCAATGGTTTGATTTAGGTTAGATGCAGAGGCTACTTTAGGTAAAAAGGATGGATTGGTTCGTAAGGACACCCTGTCTTTATGAAACAATAGATACGTGTGGTCACTGCTGAGTGCATGAAGTTCTGAGACCCTTCTAGCTGAAGTAATAGCTACCAGAAAGAGAGTCTTCCAGGATAGCAATTTCAATGAACAGGAAGCTGCAGGTTCGAAAGGGGAAGAATCAAAGATGTGAGAACTAAATTAAGGTCCCAAGAAGGAGGAGGATTTCTTATAGGAGGTCTGAGCTTGTGAGACATGATGGCAGAATCTGAAATGCCCACATGAAAGTTAGAAATAGCTGCCAATTGAACTTTAAGAGTAGAGGAGATGAACCTGCATGGAAGAGTTCAGCTAGAAAATCAAGGACTATCTGGATGGAAGCAGTGAAAGGATCTATGTCCTTCCTTGAGCCCAATAGGTAAACGCTTTCCACTTACTAAGATAAATCTTCCCAGTGGAAGATTTATGGAGCTATCAAAATATCTCGAACAGAGTGAGATATTTGAGGAAGCCTGGCTAAGGTTGGAATTGGAGGAACCAAGCAGTGAGGTTCAGAGAGGGAGGCATGTAACTGACCCGATTGATGGATCAAAAGATCTGGAACTAGGTCCAGATGCCAAGGTTGCTCCAACAGAAATTGATGTAGAAAGGGGAACCAAACCTGTCGAGGCGAGTAAGGAGCAATGAGGATCAATGAGGCCTTAGCTTTCTGTATCACTTGAGAGATTAGTGGGAAGGAGGAAATGCATACAGAAGTCCCCGGGCCAAACTTGGACTAGAGCGCCTCTGCTGGGCTGGCCTGGTAACGGAATAGGGTGAAATAATCTCTGCACTTGCTGTTTTGGGGAGTAGCAAAAGTCGCAGCAAGGCTGACCCCACTTGAGAAAAATTTTCTCCAAAATAGAATCTTTCAGAGACCACTCGTGAGGCATGAGGATAGCTCTGCTCAACTTGTCTGCGATTAGATTGGAAACCGCTGAGAAGAAATCGCCCATTGCCACAGTCTGAGTGCTTCTCGACATAGGGGATAGGACCTGGTTCCGCCTTGTTTGTTGATATACCACACTACAGACATATTGTCCGTCTGGATTGCTATCGTTCCCAAGGGAAGAGAGTCTTGAAGGGCTTGCAACGCTAAAAGCACTGCTCTCATCTCTAGAACATTTATATGCAAGTGGCATTCGTCTGGTTGCCATATGCCCTGGACTGTTCTGCCCTGATAATGCCCCCCCCCACCCGATCAGGGAGGCCCATTGTCAGAGTAGCAACCGGAGGAAGGAACAAAGGGTCTTCCCAGGAAGAGCTGAAGGGAAGAAATCCACCAAAGAAGATGATTCTTGCATGCTTGCGTAATCATAATGGTGTGGGACATCGGAAGTTGCTGGTACGACCATTGTGTGAAGAGCATCCATTGAAGGATTCTCATGTGGAATCTGGCTAATAGTAGAGGGATAGCAGCCGCCATAATCCCCAGTACTTTCAGAACTAATCTGGCTTTGACTCTGTTGCTGTGGAAGAGAAGGAGACCAGTTATGTCTGCTATTCTTTGGTCTGTTAGTCTCGCAGACATGTTGACTGTGTCTAGATTTGCCTATGAAGGTAATAGCATGACAAGGCGACAAAACAGACTTTTCGCAATTTATTGAGATGCCTAACTTTTGACAAATGCGAAAGGTGTAGTCTCTGGCCATTAGAAGAAGATGCTTGGTAGGAGCTGTGAGGAGCCAGTCGTCCAAATATGGAAACACCTGGAATCCTTGACGCCTCAGGTGAGAAGCTACCATTGCCATGCATTTGGTAAACACCGGGGCAGTGGTGAGACCAAAGGGCAGGGCTCTGAATTGAAAGTGACTGGTTCCCAGCGAAGCGGAGGAATCTCCTGGAGCGCCTGTTCATTTTATATGATAGCACGCATCCTGGAGGTCTATAGAGCACATCCAGTTTTCCTTTCCCAATAGGGTAGGATGGATTGTAGCATGACCATCCGAAATCTTGTTTTCTTGACCGTCTTGTTCAAGATACTGCGATCCAAAATGGGTCTCAAGTCCCCTGCTTTCGTTGGTAGCAACAAAAATTTGGAGTAGAATCCGGATCCTTGCTGGTCTGCTGGCACTGGCTGAATCGCTCCTTTTGCAAGCAACTTTGAAATTTCCAACGCTGCTTGATCCCTTTGAGCGGGTGGAACATCTGGAAGGGATTTTTGATTGATTTGGAATACTGAATACGAAGAACGGAATGGAATAGCCTTCGAAATGATGGACTGTACCCACTTGTCTTGAGTTAGGGATCGCCAGGCTTCTGGGTACAGTGACAATCTTCCCCGACTGCCTCCGAAGGTGGACAGTCGGGCAACACCTCAGGGATGCTGGAAGGGCTTATCGGAAAAGTTTCTCGATTGCCCTGGTTCTGCGGACCCCCTGCCTCTAGGGCGGCGTCTACCATTATTGTTCCCCTCTGCCTCTGGAGGGGAACCGACTCTGTCGCCAGGCAAAGTCCCTTGAGATTGTTTGGAACCACATTTTGCCACTTTTCTGGCCTTTGGGGTAAGGCCTAGAAGGAGTAGAAAACGGACTGACGGCAGAAAGAGTTTTGCCATCCGTCTCGCACCTCGTCAAGGTTTCTTTCACTTGAGGACCAAAGAGAGATGATCCATCAAACGGGAATTAGTGAAAGACGTTTTAAAGGGGTCCGCAAAATTGCATAGCCACATCCAGGCTTAAGGCGACACCTGTCCCTGCGGCTCTGCTCGCTCCATCAGCCGCATATGAAAGGAGGCGCATGGAGGAGTTAGCTATAGAGTTTAGGGTAGCCAGCTGAGCGCTCATCTTGTCCCGAAAACCCGCAGCTGTAGGATCCTTCAACATCTCACTCGCTTCCTTGATCAAGTCTCTTTGAAGACGAGTGAAATGGCATAGGCAGTTCAATAGCAAAGGTCGCTGACGAAAACATCCGCTTCCTGTCCATAGACCTAGATTCCTTGTTAGGAGGATGGACAGGCACCGAAGGATCAGCTAGTTCCTTCTTAGTGGCAGCAGCTACCACCATAGCATCCACAGAAACCCTTTGGTCAGAAATTGCTTATCTGCTGGTGCTGTTATAAACTTTGAAGGTCTCCTGGGGTGGGGTCCACTGAGTCAGGAGCCGTCCAAGCCTTTTTGCTACCACCTGCATGAGGGGTCAGGGGACACCCAGGAGGTGGAAGGGCGAGAGCCAACGCCTCAAGATACACAGATTCATCCTCCGAAGGGTTAAGGGCTGGCAAATTTCCCTCTGTTTCAGGATCTCTAGAATGTCTGCAAAGGAGACATCTTCAGAAGGGGAACGGGGAACCCTCGAATCCTCTAAATCTGTGTCAGAGGTGACAGACTCAGGTGAGTCTATGTGTTTCCTCTTACACTTTCTCTTCCTAGGGGCTCCCCAGGAGAGGCCTCGAAGAGGATGAGATCCCACAGGGGATTCTTGAGGAGCTGGCTCTCTGCGGTCTGGGATGAGGGAGGGAGTAGACATAACCTGAGGCACCGAAGAGGGAGGGGCGGACGGAGCCGACTGTGGAGTTGAACCAGGTTCCAACACACTCCGCATGACCTCGAACGCACCCCTATCAGGCAGAGCCAGAGGTCCCCGCTCAGAAAAGCTGAGAACCTCCCTCAGCACCGACAGTGATGGCTCGAGGGCACCGAGAGGGAGAGTGGGGTCGGACAAGGGTCCGATGCCACTCACCCTCGAGCCGACGAGGGAAGTCCGCACGAGATTCTTCAAAGGAAGAAATCGGGCCCGGCGACAGAACCAAGACAATTGTATCGGTTCCGACGCTACCACAGTCTCGGTTCAGCCCGAGCTCAAAGGAGTCGGAGGAGGAATATTTTGAGGATAGGGTCAAGCATCGACTGATGAGTCGGGCTCTGAAGCATTTGGGCCAGTGCCTCGGACTTAAGAAGTCGACTCACTACCCTCTGAAGGTCATGATCCGAAGCCTCGATGATCTAGAGGAGTGAGATCTATGGCTCCGCTCAGACAGCAAGGGAGACGCTGGATGAACGGAGCCAAGGGACGGTGACCTAGACCTCTTTCTAGATGTCGGCTCCGATGGTCTGATCGGAGCCGACCCAGGAATACCTCGGCTCCAGCTGGAGCCGAGGAACCACAGAAGCTGTAGTCTGAGACTCGGCTCCAGCCGGAGCCGATGTAGCAGTAGGGTTTCCAGGCCTCGACTCAGAAGCTGGAGTGACCTAGAGCCCTAGAGGGTTTTGCCCAAGTAGCAGTAAGGGAACCCTCAGGCTTAAGCAAACCTCATAAGTTTGTTTTTCCTGCAGGACTCTAGGGCTGAAGCCATGGCATACAGCACAAGAGTCCTGCAGGTCCCAGGCAGTATACACAAGAAGTGTGACCGCCTGTCAGAGACATTTTCTGACAGCACGAGTCACACTTCTTGAAGCCTGAGACCTTTTAGACATTTTCCAAGAAAGTGTAACCACACACACACCCAAACACACCCATTACACTTTTCACAAGGTTAACTAAAAAAAGGAGATTAGATCTTTTTTAGATCCCTAAAAAAAAACCCATACACTCCACTAGGGATGGAAGGGCCTGAGGGAAGAACTTATAAGTTCTTGTGGAAAAAGGGTGGATAAACAGGAAGAAAAGGGTCAAAATCCACTAAGTTAAGGGAAATAACTATAAAAGACTAAATTAAGGGGGTTTAAATTCACTATAGATTAATCTATAATAACTGACCTGAAGATCGCTGTAGCAGCAAACGAGATCTGGGGTAATACCGCCTAGCATTGTGGGATATAGGGAGGCCTCGGTGGAACCAACTCGAGCTTTTAGAGAACCCATCCAGCAAGAATGAAGGCGAGATGGACAACTTAACATGCTCTGTTTTTCTGGGGATAGGAAGGTCATTTGGGATGTTGTGTCTGGCAGTGCTCCCAAGAAAATGATCCTCCTGGTGGGTGCTTGCTTCGATTTCTTCTCGTTGATGGTGAACCCTAAGGAAGTTTGGAGGGTTTTGACAAAGAGGAGGTCCTGGAGCAGCTTTTCTTTGCACTCTGCCTGAATGAGGCAGTCATCCAGATAAGGGTAAATCTGTATATTTCTCTGTCTGCAAAATGCTATGGTCGGGGGCTAAGCAGTTGGTGAATAGCCTGGGGGCAGTAGATACGCCAAAGGGTAGCGCAGAGAACTGAAAGCATTGTAAGCCTGCTCTGAAGCGCAGGAATGTTCTGCAAGATTCCTTTATGGGGATGTGGAGGTAGGCATCTTTTAAGTCTAGGGTCACTAACCAGGCATTTTTTGTCAGAACAGGCAGCAGCTGCTGCAAAGTTAGCATTTTGAATTTGGGGATCACCGGGGAGGTGTTCAGAATGGATAGATCCAGGATGAGGCGCCAAGTGCCCTCTTTTCTGGGAACAAGGAATAGTCTGGAATAAAAGCCTTTGCCTGTTTGATCTGTGGGAACAGGTTCTACTGCCCCCCTGGGATATGACACTTTGGACTTGTTTCAAAGCCTCTGCCCACTGATTTGGAGGCAAGTCTGGGTACCCTCTTGGAACTGGGAGTTCAATGAAAGAGAGAATTTGTGTCCCTGAAAAATTATCTGTAAGAACCACTGGTCCTTTGTTACAGAAAGCCAATTTACTTTGCAGAGGGAGAGCCTTCCTCCTAGCTTTTGGTGAGTGAAAGGAGGGCAGAGGGGGTCATTGAGAGTTTTTGCCATAGAAGGATGGCTTAGACCTCCCTGCCTTTGGGGCGGAAGTGGTCCACTGTTTGGTTCTCTGCTGTCCCTGGGAAAGGGGCCTGGGTGGTCTGTCTCTGCAGGGCTTACCCTTGACCCTGTCTGCTAGGTGCAGGAAAGAACCACTGCTTAGAGGAAAAATTCCTGCTGAACCTAGGAGGTTGAACCTGAAAGAAATCGTTTACTGTTTACATAGATTTTGTTTTGTCTTCCATCATTTTAAGCACCTCTTCTGCTTTTACTCCAAACAAACTGTCCTTATCCAAGGGTACATCAATTAAGTTAGACTTGGCATGATCAAGGAGAGGTTGTTCCTTCAACCATGCATGTCTCCTAATGACAGATCCTTTACCTGCTGCCCTGCTTGAGGCCTCTAGGGCATCATATGCACAGTGTAATGAGTGTTTGACCACTTGACAAATCGAGTGCAGTAAATCTGCTAACTCTTTCGAATTGGCACAGTCAGGAAAGGCAGAAATCTTTTGCTTTAATACCCCCAAAGTGTGCTGTTGCTATTTTAACATATGGAACTGACAGTTGAGTGCTCTGATAGCTAGGCTGCAGAGATGTATACTTATGAATACTTTTTTACCCAATCTGTCCAGAGCTCTGGAATCCTTGACAGAAGGAATAGGATTATTTGCAGAACTAACCTTAGCTCCTTTAGACCCCTGTGTAATGACCTCTGGGTCTGCAGCAGGATTTTTGTACAGACAGGTATTTGTGAGAATCCGGTACTCTGTAATACCTGTCAGGTTTATTGGGAGCAGGTGGGAGGGTGTCCGGGGCTAAGCTGGATTCATGGAAAACATCATCCACCACTTCTAAGATGGGGGGTGGCCAGGGGTCTGTGCTGGGGCAGGTCTAGAAACTCTCTTAGCCTTTTCTTAGACTGAGGGAAGTCCTGAGATTCCCAGTGGAAACGTTTCTGCAGGTGATGACCGCAACAGTGAAACACGAAGAACATAACACTTACTGCTAGAGTTACGTTCTTCCTGTTTCAACTTCATCTCTGCCTTGACTTTGAGGCAAAGTATTTTGGGTTCGTTGAGGGTGACATTCATAAATATCTTGGTGTCTTCGTCAAAGTCAGTCATCTCCAACAAAATGTGCCATCAAACAGTGATGCCAAGGCTCAGGCAAAACCTTCAACACCATTAAACACCACCCTTGTGGTAATTTTTACCAAACACAAAAATGTCTGCAGAACAGGAATTCAGTTTGTTCTTGATCCATCAATTTCTCTGGAAAAGAATACCACTTTGCCCAAATAATATAGCACCTTTACAGAAAGTCAGGGGATATGTAGATATGTTTACCTAAGTGGTTAAATGATCTGGAATCTTTATCCAGCCATGTATCACAGAATATAAAATGTGGCAGCCTTCTTGAAAGCCATTTTGACAGCAAAATGTCAGGTTTAGCAGTCCCCAAACAGAAACTCCAACACCTGGGAAGACACAGCATTCTGTCAGCTATTTTAGGAATTTGAGACGTTGTACTGGACAACAGCTAATCAGCTTAAATGGCCACTCTAACAATGCACATAACTGTTGGGGCCACCTAAGAAGTTTGCTTTGAAGACCAAAATGTTTTCAGCAGCACTCACTGGAAAGAAAGAATGAGTTCATATGGCCAACTTCTCTTCTGGTTCAGTCTCCAGAACTTCCCCAAATTTGGGATTGTGGGGAGGAATGTAGTGGAATCAGTGTCCTAACTATCATGAACTCCATGGCACAGTTTGGGGGAAGTCAGTCAACTTCCTCTTGCGTTTGGCCTTCTTGTGCATAAAAACAAGAAAGAAAACTGCCTTCTGGAAACAGAAACAGATAAGGTAAACTGCTGCAGAACTTGGGCCTTGCTATCCTCCATGGGAAGATCTAAGGCTGGCTGACCCCAAAAATTCCTGGTGCATAAAATGAAACTGGTACCAATGTGGGCTGCTATGAATAGAAACTACTAAAGCACTGAAGCATGCTGACTTGGTACTGATTTTTGGGTCAACAGAAAAAAATTGGACCCAATGCACCCCTACACTCAATATAAAAAAAAGTCAATGCAGACACACACACCAACATCTTGAAGCTGAAGTCCAAGCCCAAGACTTGATCAAACCTGACACCCTTGGTCCCACAGAAATCTATACCAAAGTCAATGTTGATGAAGATACTACTGAAATCATTAACTGGTCAATGACATCAAAAATAACATCAAGTGACTGGGAACTGACATGGGTGGATGCATTAACACATCAGGGAAGCACACATCAATACTGGTCTTTTGTTGGCTGGCACCAAAAAAACAGTGGCATTAAAGAGGCAGAATCAATCACCCTGTTTGAAAAGGCATGGAAGGAAAGGGGGCTCTAATCTCAGTTGAAAACCCTGGTGGAAAAACAGAAACCAGAGAATTTCTGCTGTTCCTGGAAAAAAGCCTAAACACTCTTTCCATTGTTAGTCAAAATCAACCCAGCAATGATGGTCTTAGGTCCAGGTTTCCACAGGCTAACTTATCCATCTAATGCTAACTCAGTAGCCACCAAGCCAGCAGGGGAAAGTACACAAATTAAAACTGTAGAAGTAAATGTGTCTCTTTTCCAAATAGTAGCAGGTGAACAGGGCTTTTCTATAACCTGAAATAGAATCTTTTTAAATGAGGGCTTCATTCTGGTGTGGACCACCACACTATTAAGTGGTACCTTAACTTCTGCCTTTGTCTTAAGTAACCCTTTGGCAGTTTTAGAAGTCTGAGTCTAAAGAAGAAACAGTTGGTCTTAAGCTTGAAGTTAGCAGTTTTAGCCAACGGTTTAGAAGCAAATTAAGTAATTGACAACTTTTTCAACAAATGTAATGGCAGCATTTCTTTCCATGGGCTAAAAGTTATAAGAGGAAAACCTGGAACAAAATATCACACCTAGAAGGAACGCATACTTCTGACACCTATCCTGTGGAGGAATTGTGTCCTCACAGTGGCAGCAATGGAAATTACACAAAAAGACTACTGGGAAAGGCCAACACACTAGGAAAAACTTTCCTCACACAATAAAATAGAAGGCACAGCAACAGAATGATGAATTTAACAATTAACTTCTGCAATAAGTCTCAACATAATTCTAAGAAGCACTTGTTAAAAGTCCTGTTAAACCAAGTAAAAGCTTTGTTGTTGTTTTTAATAGAATGGCTGGCTGGTCCCAAAGATACAGATCAGTTTTCTGACAGAAAATTATCTTTGTAACAAAAAGCACTCAGATACAAGAAAACCACAGATATGGAAAAAGTGACAATTTCACTAACAACCTGAAGAAAAATCACAGTTACAAATGCAGCAGCAAGGGACCATCCAGAAGCTCATCCAAGTACTTTACACATGCAACAAAGATCTGGAAATGTTCAGATGCACGGTGCATTATAGACCATGAGTAGTTACTAAGCAACCTAGGAAAGTCAGGAGTACCAAGCAGTCCTAATGCCAGTGGCTTCACTTATGCAAGTTTAGGGACACTGTACACAATACACATTTCTTGTTCTCTTATCAGGGCTTTACTCCATTCAAATTCCATGATAATACCTGCATCATCATATTTTCTTCTAAGAAATCAACTTAATATTTTCACACAGGGGAATGGCTGCAGTAGCATGTTTGCTATTTATAGTACAATTATACTCATTCCTTCTTTCTGATACATCAGTGCAGTTTTACAAACCTACTGCTAAATGGTATATAATGTACTAAATACAAAGGCAGATGTTCGCGCTGATTAGATGAAACTCTAAAACATGGGTCACACCTGCTTGAACTTGAGGTAGTAGCTGAGCTGAATGTAAAAGATCCTATACTGCACTTACTGAAAAGGGTAGGGGAATATTCTCATTCCCTTCACTGAACTACCCTTATCAGTTTGCGCACCTCTCAAATTCTCGCCTAAAAATAGGCTATGTCAACAGGGGTTAAGTCAACAGTAACAAATAAGCTGCAGTCTTCAGAACTCCTCGTATAGCACTCCGGCCAAAACACCCGAGTGTCTTAACACCCTAAACATAAATACAAATACACACACACGTATACATCAGGTAATGAAAACACTATCAAATGGGGATCAATCTCCATGACCTAGACAAAACAGTTAAGAAAAGGCAGATTCCAACAAAATGATTGCTCACAGTTACTCCAATGTAGAAAGAACAGTAACACACACTTGCAACATAGTCAAATGTGAAATTAAAGTGGTCAAAGAACAGCCGACCAGAAGTGAGAAGCTATATATAATACATTATCAATGCATTATAAACCAAAATACTGTCATACAGCTACAATTCTGTATGCCTCATTGGTTTGGAAGGCAAGTCTTGATACAGTTCTGCAAAATTTAACTTTAAAAAAAAAAAAAAAAAAAAGTGTACTGCTGGTTATATTTATTCTCAGTACTGTGAGCATGACTTGTAGTATTGTTTTTATTGGCTTAACTAAACTAAAAAGATATCGTCTCCTCCCGTGTCCTGGCCATCATACAAGCCCTTATTCACATCCTGGTTCTTTTTCTGCCCATAGCTCACTTGCTACAAAGTGATTCACTTTCTTTTAACTAAAAAGATATGGTCTCCTCCTGTGTCCTGGCCATCATACAAGCCCTTATTCACATCCTGTTTTTTTTTCTGCCCGTAGCTCACTCGCTACAAAGTGATTCACTTTCTTTTACTACTTATATTCATCAGATAGCAAAGTCTGGGACATGTTAGAGGAGCCAAACCACTGAAGAAAACAATAAGTAAAAAATACCACAGATGAACATCATTTGGCAAATGTAAGATTAAATTCCTGCAAAGCTGACTAAATCACTGCAGCACAAGCAGAACAAAGTGAGACATGCAAACCTAGGATTTCCTTAAAAGGCACAGGGCACGGCACAGCTTATACATGTTCAGTCTCCGTTTCCCTCACTCCACCAGAACACACTCACCCCTTATCAGTACCATTCTTTCCCCTCATGTCCTGGAAGAGGAAGTGATCCATTAACATACTGCATCAGCATTTACTTAAAAACTGGAGCACTTCCATATAAAATGCTGATTCACACTACAGGATAAAAAAATGGTCAGAGAGGAAAGTGTGCAATTCCCAGCAATGTCACTTTGACAGGTTAATACTCTCAAATGAATCTGTCCAGTGTGCTGGCCTCTGTAAAACTCACTGCAGCTCAGTTCCTTTCAGAAGATGAAATCCTATTAAAATGCAGCTCATTTTAACAAGGTCAGTATTATAAAGCAGCAGGATAAGTATTCAAGTAAGCCACATTACAAGGAAGAACTGTAAATATACTCATCTGTAGACTCAGCAGATGCAAAATGAGTAAGGAGGTCACAAAAGGCAGAACCTATACGTTTCCCAAATGTGTACAGTGGTACACAATATTTTCAAATGACTCTTAAAATTATCCCAATCTCAGAAAAGCTGCCCAAATCTTTTTACACAGATAGACTGCACTTCTTTTATTTTGTTTGTCTTTTCGGCTTTTCCCGGTTAGGGGTTGCCACAGCGGAACTCTGGTCCGCTAATGATTGGCAGTAGATTTTTTATGGTGCCGAGTTGCCAGCCCGACGCCCAAACGTCAGCGAAGGCACGCCCATTCATGCATGTCTTTCGGTGGCCACTCGTCTGCGGGGAGGGCATACAGACTCCACACAGAAGGCACTCCAGCCACGAATCGAACAGGAGAACCTCTTGCTGTGAGGCAACAATGCTACCGCTGTACCACCGCAGCTAGATAGACTGCACTTCTAAAAGGTGAAATCATACTACAACTCACTTTGTTATAATAACCTAGCTTTTTTATTAACCTTTAACAAAATGGGAACAGAACCAGGAAAACAGAACTAGTTTATTCTACTTGCACATCTGGAAACTGACTATTCTCAGTGAAGCAGATGTGCTGTAATTTTAGTAAGCCTAGAGTTATGCATGCTATAACAATGAAGAAATATAGAGAGTATAAAGTAATTTAATAAAGATGTATGATGTAAACAATTACAAAAATGAACATCCAGTACACACTGAGAATGGTAACCATTTGAAGTTCTGGGACCTACTATTGCGAGTCCTAAAACACTAACTAAATGGCTGAAAAAAATGGACTTACATATACTATGTCCAAGATGGCCATTTCCCAGAATATTTTAATTTCTTGGAGCTATGGCAATCTCAGAGTTAGTATATACAAGTGTGGGAGGATGGAGGCACAACACCCCAAAAAACAGAAATTTAAAGAAGAGCAATGCTCGAAATTTGCTCTTCTCCTGGATTTCAGGGCTTTTTGGGTTTTTTTTCCCCAGTGTGTCAGCCCTCAGTATTATGAGTGTCAACATTTCAATATAGAGCCACTGAGAACCAATGATTTTGCACTGTAGGACTAAACATTACACACTCCTTTGCCTCACCTGGAATTCTACAAATATAAACCAACAATGCAACAAATCGGAAAAAAAATAACCTGTCGCTCCATATTCAAAGCCCACGTTATTCAGTAACAGGTAAAATCTCTGGCACTTGCTTTTTGTCTGCACTGGCAAAAAGACTGACTCCTGATCTCCCCTCCAATAACATTGTCATATCATATCATATATCCAACAGTCAAAAACTTAAACTCAGCAAATCTACAAATCTCAAAACTGCAGACCATACCTCTCAACCATACCAAATTTCTTGGTATTTCCTGTTTTTGGGAGTGAAATAGGGTACAACACATTCCTGAGAGACCCCTTTAAATCCAGACTTTGTGGGGTTTTTTGGTTCTATTACATTTTTTATTTAATGCTAACCTCATCACGCAATGTCATTAACATACACAGACGACACATGCAGGATGAAGACAGCATTGTGAGACAGTGCCTAACTGCCTCTCAGAGTCAGAGTTAAAAAAAAAAAACAAAAAACAAAACAAACAAATCTGTACATTGTATCTGGGTTTTGGAGGGATTTTTATTTTTGTAAGACAGCTCTGCGTAACTTTCCAGGTATGAAAAACAGGCTTTACAGCTTGTCAGCTAAAATATAAAGCTAATGTTACAGGTTCATAGGTTTGTACTAGGTTATCAACCAGAAAGGTCTGCAACTCAACCCAGTTTTGTCCCTGATTACATTGCGTGGTGCTGTGTTAAAGAGGAGGTAGCTAAAGGTTATGTAAAAATGATGCAGACACTAACTTTAGCAAATTCTTAGTTACTATAAAGTGCGATGCATTCAGGTTCTGAATTGCTTGATGCTTAAACTATAATAAGCAACAGACAAAGTACAGTTGTGTACACGTACCATAAATGTAGATGTTTGAGTGTATTCACTGTTGCAGTCATCACACCTGGGTTATCCTGCCAGGGGTAGCCCTCAGTCGGCCCGAATAACAGAGGCTTAGTATTTCTGTGTCGGTTGCTGTCACTTCAGGACTGATGTCAGGTCGTCAGGGGTATAAAAAGAGGCAGCTGACGCCATTACATCAGTTTTTCTTGCCCCAAATGTCAGGAGCCCTCAAATAGGGAGCTAAGTTATTGTGGAAAAAAACATCACCAGTAAAAAACAAATACCAGTAGCCCTGTAAGGGGTTAGATAGAGAGAGAGAGAGAGACAAGGGGGATGGAGGGTGGGAAACCAGGACTGCAACAGTGAATACACTCTAACATCTCAATTTATGGTAAGTGTACACAACTGTATTATGTTCTTTGTGTTTTACTGTTGCAGTCATCACACTTGGGTGGATTCCCAAAGCTGAAGAATGCCCTGTAGGACTGCTGTTGCAAAGCCCATCCTGGATTTGGAAAAGATAGGCAGGTGGTAATGCTTGGTGAAGGTATGAACAGAACTCCAAGTAGCAGCTTCCAGAATGTCCCTGGTAGGGACTCCTCTGAGAAAGGCTGCAGATGTTGACATTGCCCTAGTGGAATGCGTTCTGACCCCCTGAAAGGGTGGTTTCCCATAATGTTTGTAACAAAAATGGATACAGTGTACTATTCATTTGGAAATGGTTTGTTTTGATATGGCCTTGCCCTCTGCCCCCCGTGCAAAGCTGACTAGTAACTGGTCAGATTTCCTGAAGGGCTTAGTCCTATCCAGGTAGAATCTGAGCTGTCTGTGCACATCTAAGAAGTGCAGGATCCTTTCCCCCTTATTCTGGGGATTAAGGAAAAAGGTGGGGAAATGGACAGATTGGTTGAGAACCACACTGGACACCACTTTAGGCATAAAAGTAGGGTTAGTCCTGAGGGAGATCTTGTTAGCATGAAAAATAATGAAGGGTTCCACAGCCGTAAGTGCTTGTAGCTCAGACACTCTTCTAGCTGAAGTGATGGCCAGAAGCAAGGCTGTTTTTCGAGAGAGGAATTTTAACTCTACTGATGCTGCAGGCTCAAAGGGGGTTATAGCGTGAGCTTTTCCAACACAAAATTAAAGTCCTGAACAGGGGTGGGGGGGGGGGCTCTTCTTGGTGGCCTTAAGTTGTTAGCCCCTCTCAGGAACTGTTTGATGAGAGGGTGAAAGAGGAGAGGTAGCTTAGTGCTGTAATGAGCAGAGATGGCAGAGGCATAGATCTTAATGGAAGAGAAGGACAGGCCTCTGTGGAGTAGGTCTGCTAGGTAATCCAGGATGAGAGGTAAAGAGGGTTGTGCTGTATCCGCTCCTTTAGAGTGAATCCAGGAACAGTAACTTTTCCACTTATCAGCATAGGATTTCCTTGTACTGGGTCATCTGGCTTCATGTATGACATCCAGTACCTGCTTGCTTAGGCTGGCCACTGGAGGAGAATTCAAGGAATAACCCAGGCTGCAATGTTCAGGGTCTGCAAGTGTGGATGCAAGATTTGTCCCTCCTGCTAAGTCAGGAAGGTTGGGATCTGAGGTATGTGCCATGGTGAAACTGGTGACAGACTGTGCAGTAGTGGGTATCAGTGTTGGCGTGGCCAGTCTGGGGCAATCAGGATTGCCCTTGGTCTTTCCCGCCTTATCTTCAGTAGTACTCTTGTAAGAAGAGGCAGAGGGGGAAATGCATAGATTGAGAAGTTTGCCCACTGGAAGGACAGGGCATCTACTTTCCAGGCCTTGCTGTGAGGTAATCTGGTGCAGTATTTGCTGAGCTGATGGTTGTATGGGGAGGCGAATAGGTCCACCTTCGGGGTACCCCGTTTCTGGGTCAGAAGGCTGAAGGTGTTGTGGTCTAAATGCCACTTGTGTGGGTGTAGGAGATTTCTGCTTAAGTTGTTTGCCAGAGAGTTTTGTTTGCCTGGCAGGAATTGGACTTGCAGGTGAATATGCATGGCTGAGGCCATGTTCCACAGGGTCATGGCTAGCCTGCAGAGTGGATAATGGTGGGTTCCTCCCTGCTTGTTGATGTACCACATCACTGTGGTGTTGTCGTTTTTTATTAGAAGTGGCCCCGGTGAAAGTAGGGATCTGAAAGCTGTCAGAGTGTGCTGAACAGCTAGCATCTCTTTTTGGTTGATGTGCAGATGAATTTGGTTTGGGCTCCAGTGGCCCTGAATGCACCTGCCGTCCAAATGTGCACCCCAGGCATAGTCTGATGCATCTGTGGTTAGGGTCTGGGGGGCGTGGGGTTGTCTATGTAAAGGGAAGTCCCTTGTTGTGGTTGCATGCTGCTGCCCACCAAAGAAACTCTTTCCTTAGACAAGATATTATAGGTATGATAGTTTACAGGTCCTGAGAATGTTGGCACCAGACTTTCTAAGTACCATAGAAGTTTCCTTATATGCAGTCTGGCATATGGAATTAGCAGAAAGCAGGTGGCGATGAACCCTAGAGCTTGCAGGATTTTCCTTGCGGACAGCTGGGTTCTGGTGGCCATTTGAGCAAAGTAGCCTGTCAGATAGGCTTGTTTTTCTGGAGTAAGGAATGCCATCTGGATGCTGTGTCCAAGCTCGCTCCCAGGAATACAATTTTTTGACTGGGGACTAGTTTGGATTTCTTTTCATTGATAGTGTACTCCAGGGAGGTTAGAAGGTCCTTTACAAATGTCAGGTGCTGCAACAGCCTTTCCTGACTGTCTGCCTGAATCAGGCAATCGTCCAAATAAGGGTAAATTTGAATTTTTTTCTGTCTGCAATAGGCAATGGCTGGAGCCAGGCATTTTGTGAAAACTTGGGAGCAGTGGATAAGCCAAAGGGAAGTGCAGAGAACTGATAATGCATAGATCCTGCCCTGAAACGTAGATATTTCCTGCAGGAGTCCCTGACTAGAATGTGCAGATAGGGCCTCCTTTAGGTCTAGGGTGGCTAACCAGGCATCTTTGGTCAGCATAGGGAGAAGCTGCTGTAGGGTGAGCATTTTGAATTTTGGTACCACCAGGAAGGTGCTTAGAATGGGTAGATCTAAGATTGGGTGCCAGGTGCCCTCTTTTCTGGGTACCAGGAAAAGTCTGGAATAAAAACCTTGGCCTACCTGTTCTGCAGGAACAGGCTGAATTGCCCTTATGGATAGCAGGGACTGTACTTGGTTTTGTGCCTCTGCCCACTGGTTTGGGGGAAGGTCTGGGAACCCTTTTGGCGTTGGCAGCATGTGGAAATAAAATCTGTACCCCTGGGATACTATGCTGAGGACCCATCGGTCGTTAGTGATGGAGGTCCAGTTTTTTGCATGGTGGGCAAGTTTTCCTCCTAGGGGCACGAGCAATTTAGCAGAAGTGAGGGGTGGAATTGAGAAGTCATTGTGAATTATTTCCATAAGGGGGTGGCTTAGCACTCCCTGTTTTAGAAGTGGAGGTACTCCATTGCATAGATCTCTGCATACCCTGAAACTGTAATCTGGGGGATCTGTTTCCCCTGGGTCTAGTTTGAGATGGCCTTGAGGGGGCTAGAAAAGACAAATGTTTCGAGGATCAATGCCTACTAAATCTTGGAGGCTGCACTTGCAAAAATCTTTGACTGTCTGCATAGACTTAGCCTTTTCTTCCATCTTTTTTAAAACCTCTTCTGCTTTGGTGCCAAACAGATTGTCCTTGTTCAGAGGAGCGTCCAATAATTTTGATTTGACATGATCTGGCAAGGTCTGCTCCTTAAGCCAGGCATGCCTTCTAAGTACAGATCCTGTGACTTGCTTCCCTGCCAGATGCTTTTAGGGCATCAAACACACATTGCAGGATATGCTTGCTGACGTGGCTTGCAAAATGCAGAAGCTCCTGTAAATGTTTATTTTCTGCACAGTCAGGAAAGGTATATCATTTTTGCTTAAGTTCCATAGCATGTTCCTAGTATTTCAGCATTTGGAACTGACAATTCAATGCTCTAATGGTGAGAGTTGCAGAGATGTATACTTTTTTTACCCCATCTGTCTAAAGCTCGGGAATCCCTGTCCGAAGGGGTGGGATTCTTAGCTGTAGTAGCTTTTATTCCTTTAGGTCCTTGGGAGATGACCTCTGGGTCAGCAGTAGGATTTTTAAAGATACATTTGTGAGTCAGGGACTCTATAGTACCTGTCAGGTTTCCTTGGAGCAGGGGGTAAAGTATCAGGAGTAAGACTGGATTCCATAAAGACATCATCCACAACATCCAGAACAGGAGGGATAGCTAAGAGTTTGTGCTGAGGTAAGCCTATAAATTCCCTGAGCCTCTTTTTGGACAAAGGATAATCCTGGCATTCCCAGTGGAAATGCTCTCTCATTGTATGTAGGGTTTCACCAAAAGAAAAATCCTCTGGAGGGGAGGCTGAAGGAATGGATTCCTCTGCATCTGAATCCTCATAGGCAGATAAGAGCATGTCTTCATATTCAGAAACCTCAGAGTCGTCGGACTCTTGGTCAGATAAAGCTGCTGGGGATAAGTCCCTTTTTCTTTTAGCAGGGGAAGGCTAGCTTCTCCTAATTAGCATGATCAGGTCCTTCTGCCATTTTAAGCATCTGAGATTGTGGCAAAGAAGCAGGCACTTGAGTTTGGTTTGTCGGTTTTTTAGGCATAGCTCATACTCTTGGCCTGGGAAACTTGGTAGTTTTAGAAAGAACTGAAGAAGCAAAAGAAGTAGTCATTCGTGTCGAATATCGGTAATACGAAGAACTTCCTCAGCAGCCGGTGCCTGCACAGTGGCTCTGGTCCCATCCAAGGTAGAGACATCCATAGGTTCCGTAGTCAAAGAAGAGTCTCGAGGCATACCGGACTCCGAACGGGTCTCGGCAGAGGTCTATGAATCCATCGAAGTGGGCATCGGGTGCTGTAAAAGCACCTGAGTACCGGCGAACTGGCAACTAGCTTAACGGAAGCATCGTCGGCAGTTTTGGACCTGTGCGGTCTGTCTCTGACTTTATCCTTAAGTTTTTTCGGAAGATCAGTAGTCGGATGGCTTAAAGCCATTTTGAAATACAGAAATCGAGAACGAAAGTATTTAGCTACAATAAGGGCCTGACAATGAACAGTTTGGGCGTTGAACAAAGCACAAAACCGACAGCGAGGTACGTTGTGGTCTGGGCCTAAGCAGGTGATGCAGTAAGAATGGAAATCTCGGTGTGGTATTTGCTTTCCACAGGCGAGACAATTGTTAACTTTTTCTGACATCGGTTAGAGCAAGAAAAAAGGATCCCCCAATGGGGTACTTAGCTTTAGAAGATTATAGGATGATTCAAATTCGGAAACAAAAACTCAAGTAGCAGCAAACCGGCACTCGTGTGAACTTCTTCAGCTTCAGGCTCCTCGGCAAGAAAGACTGATGTAATGGCATTGGCTGCCTATTTTTATACCCCTGACGTCAGTCCTGTAGCGACAGCAACCGACGCAGAAATACTAAGCCTCTGGTATTCGGGCCAACTGAGGGCTACCCCTGGCAGGATAACCCAAGTGTGATGACTGCAACAGTGAAACACAAAGATGAAACATAAAGAACATCTGTAAGAAACGTGTTTTCTTTATGCAGCATTAGGTCGTTGGCTCACCATTTATACAAACTATGAGATTCATGAAAAAAATAACTTTGTATCCAGTGGCACAATGTTTATACAAATACAGATAATTGATACGTTTATGTAACTCTGTATCCAGAGGTAGAGTATATACGTAGTTGCACTTGTATGCAGTGACCAGTAAACCACACTAATTTAATGTGCAGCATGTGGCAGCATAGCTGCAAGACCCTCTAAGTGGTGTTATGATGAACTGCTTAGGGCATGAGCAACAGGAATAGAACCAGTCACATGGGAATACAGCCTTGTAGCATTCCTTTCACCTGTAAGACAGTACAGTGATTACCCCAGGATATGATGAACTTAATGCTGTTCTTACAAAACGTAACTGCAATCAGAGCTCCACACCGACAAAATACGGAGACATCCTGTAATCCATGCTGCAGTAATAAAACCTACAATCACCACATATGTACACAGCATATTTTATGTCTTGCTTCCTACCAGGTCTCTCAGGCTTACCATCATAAGCATTTCTGGGAATTTGGGAGTCGTCACCTTAAAACAGATACGTGCACTTCTAGCCTAGCTACTGCTCAACTGAGAACTACATATCTGATCTAAGTAAAGTTACTGTTTGGGTTTTTGGCTAAAATACTCAATTTATATGCAGCAATTTATTTTCTAAAAACATTTATTCATAGGTTCGCAGATAGATACTAGGCTATTGGCCGTAGGACCTATATAAGCCTAGACAAAAAGGTACCCTAGCTTTCGCCACCCAAGAAAGTTATTTTCCTGTGCTCCTGTCGAGCAGTGCCACAGAGGTGATCCCCAGGGTGAATTTCCTATTTCCCATCCAATCATCAAGACTTTTCTTAAAGAGTGCTAATGAGGAGCTTTGTTTGATATAGATAGGTAGTTTGTTCCAGAGTATGGGAAGTCTCTGGGACAGGAATCTCTCCCTCCAGCTTGTTCTGTTTACTGCAGTGACAAGTTTAGGTCCCTAGAGTGTGTAGCTCGGAGGGATTAGGATTTCTTTAAGTGGAGCATGTCAAACAGCTCTGGGTTTGACATAGCTTTGTATGGTAGGCAGAAATCGCCTCTGAGTAGGCGATATGCGACAGAGTAAAGCTGGAGTTTTTTGAGATAATCTGCGTAAGGCATCTGTCTGAGGTATTTCTGCGGCCTTTCCAGTTGTTGTAGATGTCTTGTGAGGTACATACCAAACAGGGTGTTGTACACTATAATGGGTCTGAGTGACTAGTACAGGGGAACAATAACCTCTTTTTTCCTGGATGAGAAACCTTTTGTGATGAGGCGTGCCACGTAGGATTTCCTGACTACTGTGGCAATGTGGTTATCACAGGAGAGACTACTTTCCACCTGTGTCCCAAGGTCTCTTATCACACTTTCAGTGTTAAGTAGACTACCACCTATGTGGTAGCTCATGGGTACAGAGTTTTTACCAAAGGGGATGATAATGCACTTTTTGGCATTGAGCTTGAGGCCATGGCTTTGACACCAGGCATCTGTCTCAGTGAGGCCCTTTTGTAGGATGTCCACATCATTAGGAGTTTTCATTATGGCTCCTAGTTAGCAGTCATCTGCGAACTTCGTTAGCCAAAGACCTTCTGTGTTAGCCTGTAATTCATAAAAGTAGATACCAAACAGGAGAGGACCCAGGACTGAACCCTGTGGTACTCCACTTGTCACTGGTCTGAAGTTGGATTTGGAGTCTACTACTTTCACAGTGTGGGTTCTATCAGTGAGCCAGTTGGCAACCAGTCTTGTGACATAGGGACCTGTACCTAGTTTAGTGAATTTATCTATAATTCCAGAGTGGGTGATGGTGCCAAAAGTCTTGGTGAGATCTAGATAGGCTGTGTGAACCACCTTACCCTTGTCTACGGCTTTGGTGACTGCTTCAAAGAAGTCTATCAGGTTTAGGAGACATGATCTGCCTTTTACAAACCTGAACTGGGTGGGGTCCACAGTTTGGAGATTATCAATGTCTTTGTTTATAAGTTCCATGATAATACATTCCATGGCCTTGCAGACCAGGCTAGTTAGGCTACTGGGGTGGTAGTTCCTGGGGTCTGTGGTGGCTCTCCCTTTGTGGAGTGGGAAAACCACCGCTGTGCACCATTCAGTGGGCACAAAGTCTGAAGTGAGGCTATGATTGAACACGGTGCTTAGTTGGGGTGCCAGTTCATTCTATAGTTCATGTAGAAAGCAGCCTGGGATGTTGTCAGGTCCCATGGATGCTGTGTTATTGGCTTTGGAGAGTGTGCTTTGTACCTTGCAGCCATGATTACAGGAACTGTGCATTCTTCCAGTATAGAGATGGGCCCCTTTAGGGGGTGAGAGGGGGTTAAAGTTAGCACTGAACCTATCTGCCAGGATATTGGCAATATCAGTTGATTCTGTATACTTAGCACCATTGTGCTGTAACACAGAGCAGATCTGAGTGCTGCCACTGAGATTCTTGACATAGCTACAGAATGCTTTGTGGTTGTCTTTAGAATCAGTGGAGATTTTGTTTTCGCAACTAGATTTGGAGGATTTTATGAGGGATCTCAGCTTCTTACTGAGGCTGACCAGGGAATTCCTCCAATCATGGAATTTTACTCTTTTTGCAACAGTTTCTGCCTTCTGTTGTAGAGTTTATTAATGGCAGGGGGACCACCAGATTGGCTTCCTTTTTCTGGAGGATAGCATCTTAGTTCTGCTAGGGACAGCAAGATCCATGCACTCGTGGAAGTGCTTATAAAGTGCATTTGTGTAGGATTCAGCAGTCGTACCTCTATTGTCCATCTGCATGGATGTTGTGACATTTGCCACTTCTGTCTTAAGAAGCGTGAAGTTGGCTTTGGAGAAATTTTTTACAGTGGTTTCCCAAATGGGGGGTGGGGGCAGGATGTGGATATCTACGGTGACTAGCTTGCGGTCGGATCTGACCAATGAGGAATTGACCTCTGCTGTGGAACACCAGTCACCCGTGTTGGTAATGACCAGTCTAGGATATTGCTCCCCCTGGTGGGGTTATGGATAACTTGATCCAAGGCGTTGGAATTTATGAATTCCAGAAAACGTTGAGCAAAAGAGTTAGTACATGAGTAGTTTTCCCAGTTAATGGTGGGGTAGTTGAAATCGCCCATTATTAGGGTGTTGGGTTGTACCCTAATATTATTCAGTGCATCAAGAAATGAGGAGTGGGAATCCTGGGGCATGGTGCGGGATCTGTAGCAAGTTACAATTTGGATTGCGGTCTTGCCCAGAGTTAGTTGGACTTGGATAATCTTGGATGCATTATGCTGAGCAACTAGCCTGGAGGTGTGGATATCCTTAATGAATATGGACACGCCTCCGCCTTTAGTGTTTTGGTCCAAGTTAGGTGGGCAAAAGATGTGGTATGAATTATAGACTTGTAATGCAGGGTTGCTCTCTGGAGTCTTGAACTAAGTCTCTGCTACTGCACAGATGATGTTCTCCATTTTAAGGAGTGCCTTGAGTGAATGCATTTTGAGGTTTAGACTTCTAGCATTGAGTAGCATTACCCTTGGATTTTGCTTGCTTGTACCTGTTACGGTGGTAAATTTGTCATTTGAACCTTGCTAAAAAAGGCACTATAGAGGTGCAAGAGCCTTAGCCAGTATCCCAAGTGTGACAGGTGCAGGCCATCTCTGGCACAGCATCGTGGTCTGTTGATCATGTCCATCCCAGGCGGACAGATACTAGATCCCCTTAGAATGACACCAGAAGCTTAGCCAACTGTTGAAGTCGATCATTTTGTCTTTGTACTGTGGTATCATTCTGGGTGATGGCAGGATGCTACTCAGGGCTAGGATCATACCTGCCTGGGCTACAAGATCAGAGAGTTCCTCCATGTCTCTTTTCATGTAGTCCAGGGAGGTACGTTTCAGGTCATTTAAACCAACATGGACAATGACAGAGTCATATCTGTACTTGTTGTGGAGTGACCTGAGTGCATGAGTTATGTGGTGGATCCTGGCACCCAACATGCAGCTGACAATAAATTTCTCCTTGTTTAGCCTGGTGAGTGGAACATCAGTGTGCCTGACTATAGTGTCACCTATGACTAGAGTGTTGGGTACATTGTTATGCCTTATGGGCTGTGGTTGAGTGGCACACTGAGTTTGTGGGCTGTGTGTCATTTGAGTTGTGTTGGGGGGGGTGGAGGTTGCTTGCTTTTCTGCTTTGAAGGTCTCTGTTGCTTGACCAGATTTTTATTGAGAACCTCTGCGAATGTAGGTGCGTGTTTTGGTGTTTAGGTTCTGAGGAACTATGTGATGAGTGTGGTGTGGTGCAAGTGTTTACCTTCTCCTCTTGACTGTCTTAAGTCCAGTCTTGAGTGAAGAGAGCTTTGCTTCCAGTTTGGCTATAAGTGCATCTCTAACAGGTTGTAGTTATTTAATAACTCAAGCATATAACTGCATAAATGCATTAACATTTTATCTTGTGTGCAGCTGCACAGCAGTGATGCTCAATGACAAAAAACATAATAACAAAAGTTGCTATGTAAAACTTGGGGAGTTAAGAGTGGCGCCACCATCTGCTGCTAGGGAAATTCCATTTTCTATATAGGGGAGAAAACCAAGAGAAACAGTAAAGAATTCATGAGATTTTAAAATGCATATGTTATGTGTATTTTCATTTGTAAAGTCCAAACTGTTTTATACACCTATTCATTTGTTAGTATAATTTATGGCATTTATATATTATAATTATTGTGTTTCTATGCCCATTTATAAAATATCTGAACATTTGGTAAACTCTACAAAGAAGTGGTTGCGGCGACTCAAATTACAGAAGTTTTTGAGGAAGTTGGACTGAGTGCGTGGACAATTCGGAAACTTCATAATATCTATCACTATCCAACCTCTGAACATTAAAATCATGCCATGGGGGTGAAAACTCAAAATGCTGAAGATTTCTCATAATGAACGTTGAATGTTGAATTTAAACCTAGCCCATATGAGAAAAGCACTAAAAGATGCAAAACTAACTGTACATTTTGTATGTTTATAGGTGATAGTTTTTATTGCCCTTATTTAAAGAAAATAATTAAAACCAGTGCAGGGCGTGACTGTAACACTACAAAAGTAATTTACAAGGCACAGTGCAATGAATGTGATGCATTCTATGTGGGCAAGACTGTAAATAAACAAGTGCAAGATTTCAATGTCATCGGTCAGAAATCCGCTCTGGATGTAAAAATAATGCACTAGCCAAACACCTTTCTCTTCATAAAAGACACACAGGTTTAAGCTCCAGATCCTGGATCACATACACATGGGTGATCTTGAAGGAGACATCCCGAATATTCTGGAGAAACATGAACTCATGTGGCAATTACAGCTGAACTCTTTTAGGAAGCCTGGACTAAACTACTACTGTTCAATTAAAAGTGCACTGGAACTTAAAAAATTCCCACATTGTTTACATGACTAATTGTATTTTATTTTATTCTACCAGTTGGTTTTAAATACCATTTTAAATCAGTTGTAATTTAAGTGTAGATTTTGTTTCCATCATCATATATACATTTTTTCTTATTTTTATTTTTTCCACTTTATTCAAAATGATGTGTAATAACAATACTAACTAATTATACAAATAGATATACTGTTATAGACCTGAAGAAATCCAGAAGGATGAAAGCGATCTTTGTTAACAATAGATTATGAAAATAGAAATTGATTTTTACATACAAAATGTATGATTACCAAATGAAGTAAGGTCGATACATTTCCAGCCATGTAGTAAATTGTCTTGGATAAAATCACAGACTTAATAATCTACTTAATAATCTGGTTAAATAAGAGGTAGCACAACATTATAAATTTTACTTAAAGTACATAAGGGTTATATTATTATAACAGCTACTAAGTAGGGCAGGACCAGCTCGAATGTCACACTGATGGGGGAAGGGATGTGAATTTTAACATGTGTACCAATAACACTTTGCTTTACAGCACAATAAAACACTCACATGCCTAATAAAAAATATATATATATTTAAAAAGCTTGTGAGGAAATTATTACTCTATTTTTGTTTTACTTGGATCGCTTGTCTGTGTACTTAAAGGATTTTTGACTGGAAACAGACTAAGCCTGCCTTGCTTGGATTACTTTTGAATACTTAGTAATGCTGTACAGTTATATATTTTTTATTTATTTATTTATTTTTTACTTAAGACGTGTTTAGGTTCGCTACTTCTACTACTACTGTCTGATCTGATTAGTATACAGTGATTAACTAGAGATATATGGACTGAAAATCTTCCACACAGAGAAGTTTCTTACACGGTTTTGTTTTTGGACCCACTACACTTGTTTAGTGGGTTGTTCTGAGACTTCGGGGATGCCACGGAGATTACTTGTTTTTTGTCTGTTTTATAAACGCAAACTTCTTGATCCAAAGTGCTGTACTCAAGAAGGGTAATCAAGTGATCATCTACCTTTTGATTTATAAGCTAGCTATCAATGTCTGACATGCTGTTTTTTTTAACAGTTTTCATAGCAGAATTTCACAGTACGCATCTGATGAATATTTATGTTAGCTAGAGAAATTGACAACTGTGTCATGAAATCAATGCCTCCTTTCTACAACTGGAAAACTACAAATCCCATTCAAGTTTGTAAAACAGTATGTATAATTCCTTTACTAAACTTTTACAGTATGCAGCCATAAAGTTTTCCAAACAGCATACATGGCTGCTTTACTCTGGAGAGATCACAGCAACTTCTGTTTTGCAAAAAAAAAAAATATGCATAATATTAAAATTACTGCCTCTCCAATACCATGAAGGGGGACCCTTTCAACATAAATATATTTGCTAGAAAGTTACTTGATTTCAAAGATAATTAAAAATAAAACAAAATACTCCCTTTATCTCCAAAGAGGTGCAATTTCTTCATTACCTTATTTTATTTTGGAGGGTCCAAGGCAGAAGCCCACAAGCAAAAATGATTTAGTCTGTCTTCACAATCACTACATACAGTGGATATAAAAAGTTTACACATCCCTGTTAAAATGCCAGGTTTTTGTGATATAAAAAAAATGAGACCACAATAAATCATTTCAAAATTGTTCCCACTTTAATGTGACTTATAACCTGTACAATTCAATTGAAAAACAAATCTATTAGGGGGAAAAATATAAAAAACACACAATACGATGGTTGCATAAGTGTGCACACCCTTAAACTAATACTTTGCTGAAGCACCTTTTGATTTAATTACATCATTCAGTCTTGGGTAGGAGTCTATCAGCATGGCACATCTTGACTTGGCAATATTTGCCCACTCTTCCTTGCAAAAGTGCTCCAAATCTGTCGGATTGCAAGGCATCTCTTGTGCAACAGATTTTCTATTAGATTTAGGTCTGGGCCATTCCAAAACTTTAATTTTCTTCTAGGGAAGTCATTTTTTTGTTGATTTGTATTTATACTTGGAGGTGATTGTCGTGTTGAAAGGTGAAATTCCTCTTCATCTTCAGCTTTCTAGCAGACACCTGAAGGTTTTGGGCCAAAAGTGACTGGTATTTGGAACTGTTCATAATTCTCTCCATCTTGACTAAAGCCCCAGTTCCAGCTGAAGAAAAGCAACCCCATAACATGATACTGCCACCACCATGCTTCACCATGAGGATGGTGTTCTTCTGGTGATGCAAAGTGTTGTTTCTCTGCCAAATGTACCTTTTGGAATTGTGGCCAAAACGTTTAATCTTGATCTCATCAGACCATAACGCATTTTCCCACATGCTTTTGGGAGACTTGATGTATTGTTTTGCAAATTGTAGATGGGCCTGGATGTTTTTCTGTGTAAGAAAAGGCTTCCATCTTGCAATCTTATCCCATTGTTCAGACATATGGAAAATACTGGAGATTGTTGTCACATGTAGTACACAGCCAGTACTTGTCAGAAAATCCTGCAGCTCCTTCAGTGTTGCTGTAGGTCTCTTAGCAGCCTCCCTGACTAGTTTTTGTCTTACCTTTTCATCCATTTTGGAGGGACGTCAAGTTCTTTGCAACGTCACTGTTGTCCCATATTTTCTCCACTTTTTGATGACTGTCTACACTGTGTTCCATGCTATATCCAGTGCTGTGGAATTTTTTTTTGTACCCTTCTCCTGACTGATGCCATTCACAGAGATCCCTTTGATGCTTTGTAAGCTCTCTGCGAAACATAACTTTTGCTGCAGCAGATAACTGAGTAAATGTCAGGAAAATCCTACTAGGACAGCTGAGCATTATTTGGGGTTAATCAGTCTCTTTAATTGATGGCAGGTGTGTACCCAAGAAGACTGAATGCTGTAATTAAATCAAAAGGTACTTCAGCAAAGTATTAGTTTAAGGGTGTGCACACACAACAAAGTATTAGTTTAAGGGTTTGCACACTTATGCAATCAGCGTATTGTACATTTTTTATTTTTTATACCTGTTCCTCTAACATATTTGTTTTTCAATTGAACTGTACAGGTTATAGATCACATTAAAAGTGGGAAAACTTTTAAAATGATTTACTGTGGTCTCATTTTTTATATCACAAAAACCTGGCATTTACAGGGATGTGTAAACTTTATATCCACTGTAGACTAAGCAACTTCATATTTTTGTGGACTTTTAACAGTTTGACTTTGTCAACTCTGTAAGTAAAGAAATCTAGTATATTTGTAGTTGACAAACTTCACTTTCAATGTACTGAGACTCACTTTGGTAAGGGCTGATCAACACATACCCACTTACAAGGAACCGCCAATTGGAACAGGAATAATACTGTTTATCATTCAAAAAATCATCAGCATAATCCAAACTGAATGATTCAAATTAATTCAACAAAACTAAATTACAATGCAAGCAGAAAATTGCACAATTTCTACAAATTCCTTGGCATTTCAAGAAAATGCACTCATCTTCAGTTAGTAACTGGTTTATCAGCCATGTACACAAGTAATGCTACCAATTAATTGATTAACACCATTCTTACTTAACTAAACATCACGGAGTACTTTCAACATCTTCCAAGGCTCAATGTGCTACACAAATTCCGAAACTTTATTCATACCATGTTGAAATTACTGGGGGATGTGTGTCTGTGTGTGTGTGTGGGGGGGGGATGCACAGCCCCCCACAAGAGTGACTTCGATAAACAGCATTTTCGATGTAAATGCCGTTCGATTACAGGTCTTTTTGACTTGGTAATATAGACCCATACAAGTAACTGCGATACATACATTTCCAGGTAGCCATTGGGATGTTCTGAAATCATATGAATGCTCCCCTTGATGCATCTAGAAATGTCTCTTAGGACAACTGCTTTTCCGAACAAAGACTGTGTACATCACACAGCCTCTGCAGAACTATTCATTCTGAACAAATGTCTCAGACTTCATAGCCATACCACCTGGTTGCTTTTCTGCTAAATTCTGCTGCACACTAACTCTTTCAAAAAGTCACTCAGTTCTTTTACCACAGCATTTTTTTAATTTTTGTCTAGGGTATATTTTTACTTCCACTTATACTGGGCTTAGTTTATTTTCAGAATGAAGTAATAAATTAGGCATAAGCATTCTGCTCTTATAATCTAGTATTTGTTCAGAGTGTCATAAACAAACAACTGTAATGTACGAGCTTCCTTAATTAAAGTTTTTCACATGTGGGACTTTCCTTTCAACTACTGGATTATGGAGAATTTAAACTAGAGGTCAAAATTTGAAACTTCATTCCTTACAAAATCTCAAATTCCATATTGGTATACTGTAAAACATTCCATGTCATCACATCAGGTATCCCATATCACCAAACATAGTTCTAAGAGCAGCCTTAAACATCACCAACACAACACCATTTGTCAACTTCATGATCTCAGGAAACTTCCAATAAAGGATACATATAGCAGGTACACAGACTCATGAAAATGAAATAAATCTGTTCTAATTTCATTCCATGGCTTTACCCTATACTGAATAAGGGGTCTATATTAGACCAGCGAACGCTGATTGATCGAACTTATGTGAGCGAATGTTTAAAATATCGAAGCAACAGAAACCCAAATTTTTTCCTAGGGAAAGAATTTGGTTGTCCGTTTCTGTTGCTTCGGTATTTTCAGTGCTGTGGTGGAAAGTTACGGGTCGGATTCAGATAAGTGTGCGATTGCGTGGATGTGAGTGTTAGGGTGGGTTAGGTATGTGTGCGATTGTGTGGACGTAAGGGTTAGGGCAGGTTAGGTGAGTTAGGGTGAGGTGAGTGTGCAACAGTGACGGACCTTAGGATTAGGGTTTGAGTTAAGGTAAGTGGACAGTTAGTGGTGTGTGTATAGTTTAGTGTTGTGTCAGATTTTAGGTGTATGTGTGTGGATTGCTGTTTGTTTGGTGTGCTTATGTTGTGTGCATGTGGTTTGGATCAAAAATCGCACATCTGACAGTTCGAGAATGTAAGCTTTCACTTACATAAGTTCAATCAATCAGCGTTCGCTTTTTTAAGCGTTCGCTGATCTAATATCGACCCTGAATAAGGATCTAGAATGTTTTTCTAAAGCATATTTATTATAATTATCACATTTTAAGTTGCAACATGATCTCATTCACAGTAATAAAACACAATCCATAACACTTTCAATTATCATAGTGCAGACTACATACATGTCTTATTATCCATAATGGATATTTATTCCAACATTGCATAAAGTGCTCAATTCCTGCCTTTTCTTAAACCTCTGTCCTCCTCCAAAGTATTATTCTGCAGACATTGTTCCCACAAATTCCATACATTTCTATGAACTTTAATCCCCTTTTCTACTTCAAAAGAATAATATTCTTATTTATTACCATTTGTTCCCCAAACATTTCTGTAAAACTTTTCTGAAGGATTTTTAAACTCTTGCCAGCTTGCTATATCCCCCCCATCCCCAAGAAAGCATGTTCCCACTTTCTTCTATCTTCCCCATCACATCTCCAACTGTTAATATATACCCAAGAAAAAAATCCCCTGAAATTTACCTGAGGTATAAAAATACCAATACATTCAATTACCTGCAAAAATTATAAACTTTCTGGACTCTGATAAATACTTCACAGCATTACAGATTTCCTTCCACTGTCACTTTGTAATTTGTCTATCTATTCGCTTTTCCTAAGCTTTCCTAACCTTCCTCTTAAGTATGTTTTTGGGTGCCACACTATTTTATACACCCTTTTAATTATCCCTTTTTAACATAACTGTCTGCTCTAGAAGTAAAAACTCTTCCTAAGCTGGTCTTTCATGCAGCACTCCCCTATCCCTGTCTTCTTTGCAATACCTGATAGGGAAGACTCTCTAACCTACAATCCAAATGCCAACTTAGCATCATCTCACTATATGACCTTTCCTTCTTGAATTATTTGCTCCCAGTACCGTTGTTCGTTTGATTCTAGACCAGTCTCTCATATTTTCTATACTCTTACAAGCAGACATCCCTACTGATAAAAATCTCACTTTTCTATTACTGTCCTGGCTTGGTTCTTAGAATACTTTCTGCTACTTTATGAATACAATATTCTGCATAGTCATTACTATTCTAATTTAGGACTTGCATCATTGTGCTTTTCCACTTTGATTTATAACCCTTTTGCTTGGGTTACGCCTTACGGGCCTTAACTGAGCAGCTTTAAAGTAACCCTCTCTAACCAGGTAATCTAAGCTACCTTGTTTTATGGGAGATCTCATTTAACTCTTGCTATCTTCTCTTCCTAAATAAATTATTTCATCTTTTATTGCCAGCCACACTTGCACCTCCAGTTAACAGAAATATCCTTTTTAATTTATCTCATATCTGCAAAAGTATGGGTACTGCTAAACCAATTCATGCATGGGTAGTTTACCACTACAAACGTTGCATTATATTTAGGGACACTGATTTAGGGTTCTCAAAAATGAGATTCTGTTTTCATGACATGAAATCTGGAAAACATACAAGTGATTTTCAAATATAATTTCAGGATCCTTACCATGACTTCATTATAATTTTTTACTGCATCCATCTATATATGTGCAACATTACAAAAGATTCTGGGTACAGAACACTCAGTAAAGCTAGGTGACAGTATTGGTAGCAGCAAATATGAGAAGAAATACAAGTTGCAATGAATGAATGTTCTGGACAAAAATGACAAATTCTGTGAGAATCCTGGGTTTATCCAATATTCAGACTCTCCAAATTTGGGATTTATTGGCATTTTTCCAGAAAAATGTAAAATCAGTGCACCTGTTTATCTTCATTTGTTTTATATCATGAAAAAGTTTGAAACTGTTTCAAAATGTTCCACAACACTGAAATGTCCTTTTTCTGGAGTTATCAAGTACAAAACAATGTAACATGCAAGTAGAGCTAACTTTTCTTGATTACCACACCAGTTACAGCATTGAATTTGAGAATCCCTTATTTTCTTTGCTAACAGCTCTAAACAGAATGCAAATGAAACACAGGAAAGAGGACATTCCAGCCTGGTACCTCAGTTTAAACACACCTTGTCAAGGAAGAGCCCTTGCACCTTAACTCTGGTCTCCCACTCTTTATATATCCTCCTTACTAACTCTATTATTCCATCAAGGAATACAACAGCCCTACTCAAACTCTAACTAACCTTATTGGATGTTTCCACTGCATCATGACTTATCAACAGTAGCGGTGTTGTCATATACTCAGATAGCTTCTGGAACATTACTGCTCTGTATACGATAGTTATGTACTTACCATAACACCAGATCCCTATTGTATCATTCACATCCATTTCAATGTATGGGTTTATCACATCCAACCTCTGCGCCTTCTACCACAGTCTTAGATCAGAGAGCTCTGTCGCCTCCCTTACTCAATTCCTTCCTTCTGTCTGAAATACCTCGGATCGAGCTGGCTGACTATTCTAATCATATGGACGACAATTTTACGGAATACAGTAATAGCCTAATAACATACCACACACAGTGTACAGTGATTTGGATCAAATACGGTCTTGGTCGAGGTCTGTTTGAGCCCAGAGGAAGGGATGTTGAACCTGACAAAAATAAAACACAGATCTAGCATTACATAAATTATGTAACTATCATATCTGATGTTGTTCATCTTCATCCATTTCAACATATGGGACAGGTTCCCAAGATGCCTAAAAGAACCTGGGTGGTCACAAGAAAGGACATTCCTGACAATAGCAGAGCCAAAGGATGTACGAGCTTTACACTGCACATCCAACTTAGAACACAAAGATCTGAGCTGAAAATCAGGTTGCTGCACACTGATACCACTAATAGGAACACTTTTTGCAAATGTTGTAGAAGTAGCCATTGCTCTGTGGAGTAAGCCTTAAATTTTGAGTGAAAAAGCAATCCTCAAGATTTGTAAACAAAGGAAATACGGTCTGGCAGACACTTATAACTTTTGATACATGCTGTCCTACTTTTGTTTTAGAAAAAGATATAAAGAGCTGGTCTAGCTTTCAAATATCTTTGGTACAATGGAGATAATAACTGAGCTGTCTGTGGAAATTAACTTATGAAGCTTGTTGAGTAGTTAGGGGAAAAAAGTACAGTTGTGTACTCTTACCATAAATGTAGATGTTCGCGTGTATTCACTGTTGCAGTCATTACATTTGGGTTATCTTGCTGGCAGGTTTCCCTCAGTCGGCCTGAATTCCAAAGTCTTGGGTCTTGTGTCAGTTGCTGTTACCTCTTCCCTGACGTCAGGTCGTCAGGGGTATAAAAGATGCAGCCAACGCCATTTTCTTTAGTTTTTCTTGCCCCAGATGTCATGTGCCCCCAAAAGGGTAGGCTAAAAATATGTAAATAAAACATACATGCACCAAAATAAGCTTTACCTTCATCTATAAGCAAATACACCACCTAGGTTGTATAGATTAGAGAAGTAAAGATAAGTTCCAGCAAAAGTAAGGGGGATGGCGGGGGGTAACCTGGACTGCAACAGTGAATACACTCGAACATCTACATTTATGGTAAGTGTACACAATTGTACTATGTTCTTTGTGTTTCACTGTTGCAGTCATTACATTTGGGTTGAGTCCCAAAGCTATGGTTGGGGGGCTGGAGCTAAACAGCATTAGGAGTGGCTATGAGGCCCTGCAGAACTGCAGTGGCAAAGCCTGCCCTGGATTTAGAGTAAAGAGGCAGATTGTAATGTTTTGTAAAGGTATGCACTGAACTCCAAGTAGCAGCCTCTAAAATGGCTTTGGTTGGTACTCCCCTGAGAAAGGTTGCAGAAGTGGCTGCAGCTCTGGTTGAATGTGGCCTAATGCACTTAGGCACTGGTTTGCCATGCTGTGAGTAGCAGAAATGAATTGGAAATGGCCTTTCCTTGTAATGCTGCGGCATATGCCACCAGCAATTGTTCTGTCTTTCTGAAAACTTTAGTTTTGTCCAAGTAGAATCTAAGTTGTCTGTGTACGTCCAAAGAATGCAGAATGTTCTCCCCCTTGTTCTATGGATTTGGATAAAAAGTTGGCAAATGAATAGTTTGTTAAGGGCTACACTGTATACCACCTTAGGCATAAATGTAGAGAGACCCTGTCTGGATAAAAAATGAAAGGGTTCCACAGCCATAAGAGCCTGTAGCTCTGAAACTCGTCTTGCAGAAGTTATTGCTAGCAGCAGAGCTGTTTTCCAAGATAAGAATTTTATATCCACAGTAGTAGCTGACTCAAAAGGAGGTAAGGTGAGTTTTTCCAAGACATAATTGAGGTCCCATGCAGGTATTGGTGTTCTCCTTGGAGGCCTTAAGTTTTTGGCTCCTCTGAAGTACTGCCTTAATAAAGGATGAGAAAAGAGTGTTGGCTCTGTATCGTAATGAGCTGAAATGGCAGAGGCATGGGTTTTAATTGATGAAATAGATAGGCCTTTGTCCAGCATCTCAGTTAAGTATTGCAAAATCTGAGGAATATTTGGGATAGCTGTATCAGTTCCTTGAGCTTGGTTCCAAGCCAAAATCTCTTCCATTTCCCAGCATAGGATTTTCTAGTACTAGGCCTTCTGGCTACTAAAATGACATCCATCACAGCTTTACTGACAAGTGTGGTTTGTATGGCTACATTATCCACCATGCTGCCAGGTTTAGAGTCCTGAGTTGGCTGTGCAGAATCTGATTGTTTTGCTGGGACAGTAGATGAGGTATGTCAGGTAAGGTCCAGGCTGGGCATTGGGACAAGTTCCGTAAGCTCGAATACCAGTACTAGCGTGGCCAGTCTGGGGCAATCAGAATAATTTTTGGTTTCTCCTGTCTGACCTTTAGGAGTACCTTGGGGAGGAGAGGCAGTGGAGGAAAGGCATATACTGAATGGTTTGTCCAGTTGAAAAATAAGGCATCCACTTGACAAACTTGTCTGTGATAGGTCCTTGTGCAGAATCTTTTTAGTTGATTGTTGTGAGGGGAGGCAAATAGATCTATGTCCGGGCGTCCCCATTTCTTTGTTATCATGCTGAAGACTTGTGGATTCAGGTGCCAATTGTGGGGATCCATGAGGTTTCTGCTTAGTTCATCTGCCAGAGTATTTTCCTTTCCTGGCAGGAATTGTGCCTGCAGATGAACTTGATAAGTCAATGCTGTGTCCCATAAAGACATGGCTAGTCTGCAAAGGGGGTAAGAATGAGTGCCCCCCTGCTTGTTTATGTACCACATGACCTTGGTGTTGTCTGTCTTTATTAGTAGTTGTCCCGGATGAAGTAGATCCTTGAAGGCGGTCAGGGAATTTTGAACAGATAGCATCTCTTTTTGACCGATATGTAGATGCTTTTGGTTTGTGGACCAGGTGCCCTGAATGCTTCTTCCTGCCTTGTGTGCCGCCCCCCAGGCATAATCTGATGCATCTGTCGCTAGGCTCTGCCTGGCTAGGGGTAGTGAGAATGGCTGTCCCTTTTTTTGGTGTCAAGCCTTTGCCCACCATCGAAACTCCTGTTGCAGGCAGGGAATGAGAGTAATCATTGTTTCCAGGCTGTGGCAATGTGTCCGAACACTTTTTAGGTACCACTTAATTTTCCTCATATGCAGTCTTGCATATGGTATTAGTAAGATGCAGGATGCCATAAAGCACAAAGCCTGCAGAATTTTTCTTGCAGATAACTGGGCCTTTGTTGCTATTTCCTTGAAATAGGTAGTCAGTTCCCTTTGTTTGTCTGGAGTGAGATAAGCCATCTAGGCAGTTGTATTTAAGCTTGTACCCAGGAATATTATCTCTTGAGTGGGTACTAGTTTTGATTTCTTTTTGTTGACTGTGTACCCTAGGCATGTTAAAAGTCTTTTCACAAACGTCAGATACTGTAGTAGAATGTCCTTGTTCTTTGCTTGTATGAGGCAGTCGTCCAAGTAAGGATATATTTGTATTCCTCTTTGTCTGCAGAAAGTAATTACTGGTGCCAGGCAGTTTGTGAAGACCCTGGGCGCAGTAGATAAGCCAAAGGGCAGTGCAGAGAATTGGTAATGCTTTGAGCCAGCCTTGAATCTGAGGTATCTTCTGCAGGATTGTCTGATTGGGACATGCAGGTATGCCTCTTTTAGGTCTAAAATCACAAGCCAAGCCTTGCTGCCCAGCATGGGCAGAAGCTGCTGCAAGGTCAACATCTTGAATTTTGGTATATTCAGGAAAGTGTTTAGAATAGATAGGTCCAGTACTGGTCTCCATGCTTTGTCCTTTCTGGGTACCAAGAACAGTCTTGAGTAAAATCCTTGTCCCTGCTCTTGCTGTGGCACTTGCTGAATAGCCCTCATGTCCATGAGAGCTGCAGCTTGTTTTTGAGCCTCTGCCATTGATTTTTTGGCAGGTCTGGCCAACCGTTTGCCCTTGGCAGGGTATGGAAGTGAAACTTGTAGCCTTGTGACACTGTCTAGAACCCATTTGTCCTGGGTTATAATGTGCCAATTTTGAGAAAAAAAGTGCTAGTTTTTCCCCTAAGGGTGCTGCCAGAAGATAAGTGTTTGGTGCAGGCAGGGGGAAGTCATTGGGACGGTTTCCTATATGGTTGTGATTTGTCTTCTCCACCTTTGGAGGTAGAAGCACCCCATTGCTTAGACCTGTAGGAACCTTGCGGCTGTGATCCGCCTCTAGGGTGTCTGGATCTGCCCATTTGAGGTCTGTCTGAGAATGGAAAGGACCAATTCTTTGTAG
This sequence comes from Protopterus annectens, assembly GCF_019279795.1. Lineage (NCBI taxonomy): Eukaryota > Metazoa > Chordata > Ceratodontiformes > Protopteridae > Protopterus > Protopterus annectens. Next base: position 1,352,197,478 of record NC_056743.1, on the reverse strand, counting down.
GCCAGTGTCTGCTAAATCTAGGTGGCTGTACCTGTAAGAAATCCTTGACCGTTTGCATAGATTTAGCTTTGTCCTCCATTTTCTTTAACACCTCTTCTGCCTTAACACCAAACAAGGTATCATGCTGTAATGGAGCATCTAATAATTTTGCTTTAACATGATCAGGCAGATTTTGTTCCTTTAACCAAGCATGTCTCCTAATGACAGAGCCCGTAACAGCGGCCCTGCAGGAGGCCTCCAGAGAATCAAAACCACATTGCAAAGTATGCTTTCTAACTTGTTCAGCTGCACGCTATAAATCCTGCATTTCCTTGTTTTCTGCACATTCAGAATTTACCATCATTTTCTGTTTAAGCAGTGTCATGGTATATTGCTGATATTTAAGCATATGAAACTGGCAATTTAAGGCCCTTATAGTAAAGTAGCAGATGTGTAAATCTTTTTTCCCCATCTATCCAGTGCCCTTGAATCCCTGTCAGAGGGGGTCTGTTTTTTTGCGGTGGAAGCCTTGACCCCTTTGGGACCCTGAGAAATAGTTTCTGGGTCTGCAGAAGGGTTTTTGAAAAGAAATTTATGAGAGTCAGGGACCCTGTAGTATCTGTCCGGCTTAACAGGAGCTGGAGGTAAGGAGTCAGGGGTAAGACTAGACTCTAAGAACACATCATCTATAATGTCTAACACAGGTGGAATAGCTAGAGGCCTGTGTTGAGGTAGTAAAAGGAAGTCTCCGAGCCTCCTCTTAGATTCTGAAAAATCTTGGCTCTCCCAGTGGAAGTGCTCCCTCATGATATGCAAGGTTTCCCCAAAAGAGCAGTCCGCAGGAGGAGAAGCTGAAGGAATTGATTCTTCAGCATGAGAGTCCTCATAGGGGGGAAGAGAATATTCCTGATCAGATGAGGAATCAGAAGAAATGGAAACCTGATCTGAAGATTCATAGTCTGTCTCTTGCCTAGTCCTCTTATCAGGAGGGGGATGGGAACCCCTGATCAAGGTAATTAAGTCTTCGGCCACTTTGAGCATCTGTTTTATGGGCATGGGGGTCTGTCCATGTGGCTGGTGAACTTGTTTCTTTGCCTTTAAAGGAGTTTTAGTCTTTGCCTTTGAAGCCGGTTTAATATATAATTGTTTAGGTCTGAATACACCCTCAGAAGGAGATGCCTGCTCAGCGGCTCCGGACCCATCTTAGGGAATAATTTCTGAGGCTCCAATACCTTGAGTTTCCAGCGGCGTGGCCGACTCCACGTGGGAGTCGGTAGCGGCCTCCGACACTAAAGTAGCGGGCGTCAGGGGCTGTGAAAGTGCCTCACTGAGAACCGGCGACTTGCTTAGGAGAAGCTTCGTCGTCGGTTTTGGACCTCGGTTGCCTGTCTTTTTCTTTGTGTTTTTTGTGAACTCCGGTAGTCGGATGGCTATCAGACGACACTGTATAATTAAATCTTCGCCCAAAATAACTTAATGCAAAATCGTACCGATGCTTAATAGTGCGTTGGTTAAATCTAGCACAAAATCGACAACTAGAAACATCGTGGTCAGAGTGTAGCCAAGGAATACAGTAAGAATGAAAGTCCTTATGAGGTATTTGCTTCCCACAAGAAATACAATTATTAACTTTTTCTGACATTGGTCTGGAGCAAGAAAAAAGTTTCCCCAACGGGGTACTTAGCTTTTAATGAAGACTTCGGATCTGAAACTCGAACACAAAAATCTCAGGAGTCGGCCGACCGGCACTTGCGAACTGCTTCTGCTTCAGGCACCGCGTGGCAGGAAAGACTGAATAAAATGGCGTTGGCTGCATCTTTTATACCCGACAACCTGACGTCAGGGAAGAGGCGACAGCAACTGATGCAGGACCCAAAACTTTAGAATACAGGTCGACTGAGGGCAACCTGCCAGCAGGATAACCCAAACGTAATGACTGCAACAGTGAAACACGAAGAACATCAGATAGATCAATGTACCGACTCAAATTTGTTTGAGATGACACCATTGGAAGAAAGGAAGAATTAGTTCACAGTGACAGTATATGGAAGATGAGAAAAGGTAGCTTGCAAGGCAGTACTTGTAACTACAAAACTCACCTAGCTGAGGTAACAGCAAGCAGAAGAATGGTCTTATAGGTTCATAGGTAGGTACAAGGCTATCGGCCCAAGGGCCTATGTAAGCCTAGCCAACAAGGTTCCCTGGCTTACGCCAGCCAAGAAAGTTATTTTCCTGTGCCACTGTCGAGCAGATACACAGAAGTGATCCCCGGGGTGTATTTCATATTTCCCATCCACTCAAGATTTTTCTTGAAGAGGGCTAATGAAGAACTTTGCTTGACATAGATGGGTAGCCTGTTCCAGAGTATGGGAATTCTCTGGGACAGGAATCTATCCTTCCAGCATGTCCTGTTTATTGTGGTGACTAGGTTTAGGTCCCTAGAGTGTGTAGCTCGGAGGGATTGGGATTTCTTTAGGTGTAGCATGTCCAACAGCTCTGGGTTTGACATAGCTTTATATGTTAGGCAGACATCACCTCGGAGTAGGCGATATGCTATGAGTTTTCTGAGGCGGGCAGTGTAGGGCATCTGTTTGAGGCCAGTAATCCTCTTTGTGAGGTACTTTTCTGGCCTTTCCAGCTGCTCCAGATGTCTTGTCAGGTACATTCCAAAAGGGGTGTTGTACTCTACAATGGGTCTAATGAGTGTCAAGTAGAGGGGAACAATGGCCTCTTTTTTTCCTGGATGAGAACCCTTTTATGATAAGGTGTGCAACGCAGAAGTACTTCCTGACTACTGTGGCGATGTGACTATCAAAAGAGAGACTACTGTCCACCTGGGTCCAAAGGTCTCTTATCACGCATTCAGTGTTAAGTAGATTTCTGCATATTTGGTAGTTCATGGGTACAGAATTTTTACCAAAGGGGATGACACTGCACTTTTTGGCATTGATTGAGGCCATGGCTCTGACACCAGGCATCTGTCTCAGCGAGGCCCTTCTGTAGGATGTCCACATCATTTGGGGACTTGACTATGGCTCCTAGTTTGCAGTCATCTGCGAACTTCATTAGCCAGAGGCCTTCTGTGTTAGCCTGCACTTCAGAGAAGTAGATACCAAACAAGAGAGGTCCCAGGACGGAACCCTGTGGTACTCCACTTGTCACTGCTTTGAGGTCAGATTTGGAGTCTGCAACTTTTACAGTGTGGGTTCGGTCAGTGAGCCAGTTGGCAACCCATCTTGTGACGTAGGGATTTATACATAGTTTAGTGAGTTCAGCTATAATTCCAAAATGGGAGATGGTGTCGAAAGCCTTGGCGAGGTCAAGATAGGCTGTGTGAACCACCTTACCCTCATCTACAGCTTTGGTGACTGCCTCAAAGAAGTCAATCAGGTTCAGGAGCCATAATCTGCCTTTCACAAACCCAAACTGGGTGGGATCCAGAGTTTGGAGGTTACCAATGTCTTTGTTTATGAGTTCCATGATGATACGTTCCATGGCCTTGCAGACCAGGCTCGTCAGGCTAATAGGTGGATAGTTCCCGGGATCAGTGGTGGCTCCTCCTTTGTGGAGTGGGATAACTGTTGCTGTGCTCCATTCAGTGGGCACAAAGCCTGATACAAGGCTATTATTGAACATGGTGCTTAAGTGGGGAGACAGTTCATTCTGAAGTTCATGTAAAATGCAGCCTGGGATGTTGTCTGGTCCCATGAATACTGTGTTTTTGGCTTTAGAGAGTGCAGCTTTTACCTGCGCTGTTGCGATTACAGGGACTCTGCATTCTTCCTGTATAGATATGGGCCCTTTAGCGGGCGAGAGGGGGGTAAAGTTAGCACTGAACCTATCTGCCAAAATATTGGCAATATCAGTTGGTTCTGTAATTTTCGTGCCTTTGTGCTGTAACTCAGAGCAGATCTGGGTGTTGCCACTGAGATTCTTGACATAGCTATAGAATGGTTTGTGGTTGTCCTTGGAATTAGTGGAGATTTTGTTTTCGTAGCTAGCTTTGGAGGATCTTATAAGGGATCTCAGCTTCTTACTGAGGCTGACCAGGGAGCTCCTCCACTCATGGAATTATACTCTCTTTTGCAACAGTTTCTTCCTTCTGTTGTACAGTCTGTTTATAGCAGGGGACCACCAGATTGGCTTCCTTTTTTTGGAGGATAGCATCTTGGTTCTGTTTGGGATAGCAAGATCCATGCACTCGTGTAAGTACTTATAAAGTGCATTTGTGTAGGATTCAGCAGTTGTAACTGTATTGTCCATCTGCATGGGTGTCATGAAGTTCACCATTTCTGTCTTAAGAAGCATGAGGTTGGCTTTGGAGAAATTTTTTACTGTGGTTTCATTAATGGGGGGTGGGAGCGGGATGTGGATATCAAGGGTGATTAGCTTATGGTCAGATCAGACCAACGATGAGATGACTTCAGGTGTGGAACACCAATCACTCATGATGGTAATGACTAGGTCTAGGATACTGTTGCCCCTGGTGGGGGTGTGGATAAGTTGATCCAGGGCATTGGAGTTTATGAATTCCAGAAAGCGGTGAGCTAAGGAGTTGGTACACAAGTAGTTTTCCCAGTTAATGGTGGGGTAGTTGAAGTCACCCATTATTAGGGTGTTTGGTTGAACCCTAAATATTTTCCAGTACATCAAGAAAAAAGGACTGGGAATCCTGGGGCATGGTGGGGGATCTGTAGCAAGCTACAATTTGGATTGCAGTTTTGCCCAGAGTTAGTTGCACTGGGATAACCTCGAATGCATTATGCTGAGCAACTAGCCTGGAGGTGTGGATATCCTTAATGAATATGGACACACCTCCGCCTTTCGTGTTTCGGTCTAGGTTACATGGCCGAAAAGTGTGGTATGAGTTATAGCCTGGTAGTGCAGGGGTGCCCTCTGGAGCCTTGAACCAGGTCTCAGTCACTGCAGAGATATTGATGTTCCCCATTTTAAGGAGTGCCTCGAGTGAGTGCATTTTGAGATTTAGACTTCTAGCATTGAGTAGCATTACCCTCAGTTTTTGCTTGCCTGTTCCTGATATGGTGGTGAATTTGTTATTTGAACCTTGCCTAAAAAAGGCACTATAGGGGCAGCAAGAGCCTTAGCCTGTATCCGGAATCCCAGGGGCGACAGGTGCAAGTCTTCTGTGGCAAAGCATCGTGGTCTGTTGACCATGTCATCCCAACAGACAGATACTGGATCCCTTTAGAATGGCACCAGAAGCTTAGCCAATTGTTGAAGTCAATCATTTTGTCCTTGTACTGCAGCATCATTTTGTGTGATGGCAGAATGCTACTGAGGGCTAGGGTCATACCTGCCTGGGCTACAAGATCGGAGAGGTCTTCCATGTCTCTTTTCATGTAGTCCAGGGAGGTACGTCTCAGGTCATTCACACCAAGATGGACAATGACAGAGTCATATTTGTACTTGTTGTGGAGTGACCTGAGTGTGTGGGTTATGTGGCAGATCCTGGCACGCGACAGGCAGCTCACAGTAACCTTCTCCTTGTTTAGCCCGGTGAGTGGGATATCAGTGTGCCTGACTACAGAGTCACCTATGACTAGTGTGTTGGGTACGTTGTTTTGCCTTATTGGCTGTGGCTGAATGGCACACTAAGTCTGTGGGCTATGTATCATTTGGGTTGTATTGGGGGATGGAGGTTGCTTGCGTTTCTGCTTTGGAGGTCTCTGTTGCTTAGACAGATTATTACTGAGAGCCTCCACAAATGTTTTTGTGTTACTATGTGTTGATTTTGGTGGTGTAGATTTAGTGAGACTATGTGATGTGTGTGGTGTGGTACAAATATTTACCTTCTCCTCCTGACTGCCAAGTTCAGTCTTGGTTGGAGAGAGCTTTACCTCCAGTTTGGCTAGATAAGTGCATCTCTCACAGGTTGTAGTGTTGGGTGGTAGGAGGAGAGGGTTGTCTGTGTACATGAGGCAATTTTTACATTGCCTCAAGATGCCCAGATTTATCAGATAGACAGGAGAGAACACTGGGAGCTGACCCTTGTACATGTCTGAATAAAAAACTATTTTCCTCTAGATAAGTGAGAAAAGTGAGTACAAGAACTGTTTTTCTCTAAGCAAGTGAGAAAAGTAAGTAGAAAAACTGTTTTCCTCTAGGTAATGAGGAAGATTGAGTGCTATAGTAATTAGTAGCTTATTTAGTGCTTTCCAAGAAAGAAAGAAATTTTAAGTCAACTGAGGACGCAGGTTCAAAGGGGTTTTGAGTCAATGACTGAAAAGCAGCTATCTGTACCATTATATTAGAGCACCTAGACCCCTGACGAAAAAGTTGTAAAAGAAATTCCAGAATCGACAGAAGAAGGGCTGAAAAAGGAAATAATCTTCGAAGATGCCCAAAGGGAAAATCTTTTCCACTTGCTTTTGTAATTTTTTTTTAGTTGAGTCTGTGAGAGGAAGACATTACATGAACCACAGGGGAAGGCAGCTTGGCGTCTCTTGCTATTGTTAAAACTGGAAAAACCATGCAGTTAATTTCAAGGTCTGAAGATCAGGTGGAGACATCCCAGATGAGGTGACTCAGTAAATCTGGAATGGGATCCAGCACCCAGGCATGATGCTGCAAGTGATGCCAAAAGAAGGGGAATCATACCTACCAGGGCCAAAAAAGGCAAATAATGATCATCTTGGCTTTGCACATCAGGGCTATCTGTATGAATTTTGCTAGAAGATGAATCAGTGGAAAGGCATAAAAGAGACGTGGAAGCCAAAAATTGACTAGAGCATCTCTCTGACTGTCCCTGTGGAGGGATGAGGACAAAGAAACTGCTGCATTTCTTGTTTAGGTAGGAGGCAAAGAGCTCAAAGCTAGGTTGGCTCCAGCAGCTCGGTTGCCATTGTCTGTTTGACAGACTACTCATGAGGTAATAGGATGCACCTGCTCAGCTGTTCTCTAGAAAACTTGACAACTCAGGAATGTGCGCTGCTACTAGAAAGCGACGGGAAGACATTGCCCATTGCCAGACTCGCATGGTATCTCGGCAAAGAGGATATAAATGTGTTCTGCCTTGTTTGTTAATGTATCATACACAGACGTTGTCCATGTGAATGGAAATCCCTACCCTTGGGTAAATGACTCATAAAAAGCCTGCAACACTAGGAAAACTGCCCTCATCTCCAAGACACTGATGTGAAATTTGGCCTCCCATAGGTGATTAAATCCCTTGAATGGTCTTCCATTTGACATACCCCCGCCCCCCCTAGAAGGGAAGCGCCTCTGGTTACTGTGGCTTGGGGAACAGGCAGGCAGAAAGATCTCCCCTCTATCACCAATGGAGAAGTCATCCACCATCTTATGTAGTTTCGGCAAAATTAAGTGAGACGGCTCTTGGTATGGCGAGGCTGAACATTCTATGACTATTGGACGGATAGTGTCCAAGGCAGTGCTCTCATGTGGTATCTTGCTAATGGTACTAATGTAATGGCAGAGGCCATCAGGCCTAACAGATGAAGAATCAGTCTTTCCTGAGGGTGAAGCTGCTATATTACTTAAGAAGCCCCCAGCCTTAACGACCGGACACTCTCAATTGGAAGTTTGGCAATTTGTCGACCTGTATCTATCTGGCATCCACTGAATTCTATTTGTTGTGTACGTGGTAATTTGCTGTTCATATGATTGATCGTTATCCCTATACGGTCTGCAAGATTGAGAAGAAAAGCCTGGTGTTGTAATAGTAGATCCCTGGAGGTAGCAGTTAGGAGCCAACTGTCTAAATATGGAAAGACTTGGATCACCTGCAGTCATAGATAAGTTGCTACCACTATCACAACCTTGGTGACTACCCGGAAGGCTATGGTGAGACCGAATGACAGTTCTCTGAATTGGTGAAGACTGGCTCCCAGGCAGAAATGGAAGAATCTCCTGGACTGCCTTTGAATCCTGACGTGGTACTAGGTGTACTAGAGATCCAGAGAGCATATCCAACTGTCCATCCTCAACAAAAGAAGAATGGACTTAACCGTGACCATCTGGAACTTTATGTTTGACAACTTGACTGAGGTGGCTGAGATCAGTACTGGCCTGAGGTCCCCTGTCTTCTTTGGAACAAAAAAGAACCTATAATAGACTCTAGCTTCTAAGTGGTCGGGGGGGGGGGGGGGGACCATCTGGATGACTCATGTTTAGCAACTTTGAAACTTCTCTTGCTGCAGATTCCAACTGATCAGGTGGAGTATTGGGAATCCTAACTCTTCTCCTTGGGGAAATAGAATACTGTACAGCCTCTGGTGATTAGTCTCAACACCCATCGGAAATTACAGTTTGGCAGGCCAGAGGGTGTAAAGTTAGGCATCCACTGCTGTCTCCAAAGTGCAACAGCTTGGCAAATGCTCAGGGATGCTTGTACGGCTTCTCAGAGAAGGGGCCACACACACCTTGATCTGTGGTCCACTTGTGCCTCCTAGGTGACATCGATTCAAATTACCTCCATCTCTGCCTCTGGGAAGTCTATTTCAAGGAGTGTCATTGTGAAACTCCTACGCCTGATTTTTTAAACCAAATGTTCTTGCCTCCCATTTGATTCCTAGAATAGGATCTTTGTGAGGCAGAGAAATGGATTCCCACAGCAGACATGGTTTTACCGTCTTTTTCATTGCTGGTAAGCTTTTATTTTACCTTGGGTCCAAAGAGAGTGGAACCATCAAAAAGGGCACTGATAAAGGATGTCTTGAAGGCTTCTGCAAACTGGATAGCTGTATCCAGGCATGGTGACACATAGTAATACCTGCACCAGCTGATCCTGATGTGCCATCTGCTGCATTCAATAGTTACATGGCAACACTGGAAATCGATTGCATGGTAGACATTTGGGCATCCACTGTTTTTTGAGACGTCCACTGGTAAGTTAACCAAAGGAGACCTGGATAATTCCTTGATCAAGTCCCTTTGGAAGAAAGTTAAATGAGCAAGGTAATTCAGAAGGTCGCTGAAGTGCAAGTCTAACTCCCTGGACTACCTTTTAGTGGGAAGGACAGAAGAACTCTCCTCAGGCAGTTCTTTCTTTGTGGCTGCTGCTGCTACCACTATGACATCTACTGGAGAGCTTTTAGACCAATGTTTCCTTCTTTCAAGGTGACTAGAATCCTATCCAGTTACTTAGGAATGGTCTCTGCAATGTCAGTGTCCTGCCAAGCCCACTGTGCAATAAGGTCTATCAAAATATCAGGTGGGGGGGACCACCCAGGACAAAAATGGCCCAGATCTATAGGCTTCAAGGAACATGGACTAGTCCAAAAACAGTGTGAGTGGACCATCCCCTCTTTTCCTTCAATTCTAGAATGTCACAAAAAGTGACATCTTCCGAGGGGACCTGAGAGTAATTTTCCTTCATCCAAATCCTTTTCTTCAGTGAAGGACTCAAGTGAGGAGTCCATGTGCTTCTGTCTGCATGTCTATTTATGGAACATATCTCCGAGAGCTCTGATGGAGATATGTCAGAATCAGATGGGGAGCTCGAATGTCGAGCTGCCTTGAAACCTATAGGTTCTGTCTGCCCTGTCAACTCAAATGAGAAAAATGAGGCATAGGATCCACTGGGAGTTAGGATGAATCCTAACTCTGAGCAAGCACCTACCTTCTTGGATCAGCCAAGACCCTTTCCACAAGCCTCAAAAGCTGACTCAGCCATTGGAGCAGAGGAGATATTTCCCATGTCAGACAACTGGGAGAGTCTGGAGATAGGTTCTGAGGAGGTTCTCTGAGCAGACCTGTCAAGTGCCGAAAACACCAAAGGGGGAGGAACATCTCTGAAAACTTCTGTGTAGACTCCGTTGGTGCTCCAACGCAGACTCAACTCCAGGACTCTTCTCAACACAAAAGCATTGGGGACAAGAAATTTAGGGAAGAAGTCAAAAACCAAGTCTCTAGGGCTATCAGACCTGACAGAAGTGCACCATCAGGGTTCATACCCATAGATGCCAACTTCAAGAAGATATTAAAGCGAAGTGGAAGGGGGTCAATGGGCCCTTTCCTGGCCATTCTCTGGTGGACAGTGTCAGAGGACCCCCACCCCCCAAACTGAATCTGTGTCCTAAATATTCTAGTCATCCAATCAACAACCATCTTGGTGAGACTTCTGGTGGCACATCCAGACCTAAAGAATGAAGCTACAGGTCTTGAGGGCAGCTTGTGTTGTAGTACAGGAGAATGTAACCTAGAGCTTACTGGTCCCAGTGAAAAAGCAGCTCTAGGTTAGGGAGTTCATATCAGAGTTGCAGATGAATCCGACTGCCTCAAAACCTTAGATGCCGGACCCAGTAGACTGGTCATATCCAGAGACCTTTTCCTAGATTTCTTGGCCTTCCTCTCTCCATCTCTTTTCCTCAGTTCTTTACTCTGCTGATTTCTCTCGATGTTTTTATTTAGGTCTATTCTTCTTTTTCTCCCTTCTCTTTTCTGAATTGGGGGATGCAGAGGGTTGTCTAGCTATATATGACATTGTAAAAGACCCTGTCTGAGGTGGAAGCAAGCTTTTAAGTATCAGTTTTTCTCTCATGCCTTGAGGACTCTGGATACAGAGGTAGCATAGGTATTACAATTATCTTAAAGGTGAGAAGCACCCAAACAACAGACACAAAGGGAGTAGGGATCTTGAGGAGGAATTTTGTGCCCACAGGCTAAGCACTTTTTAAACCCTGAATGTTTCTCAGACATCTGAAAACAATCCACACAAGAAACTTACTGAACACTATACAACTGCTATACTTACCTTACTCTAAATATTTTATACACAAGTATATACAAATGCATATCTATCTAAATGTATAAGAAAAATTATCAAAAACTAACCCAGGCACTAACCTAACCTACAAAAGTAACTATACTAAGCTCTATGCTATAAAACAAAGGAAGAAGCAAGACAATGAACAAACTTGCTTTCACTTATCATGATCGCTAGAACAGCCCCCTGGATGAAACGGGCAGCAAATAAGATCTGATATAAATCAGACACAAGGGAATTGTGGGTAAGGGAGGAATCAGTCTTTGATCTGAGAAATCTCTGGTATAAGGTGCTGAGGTAGTTCCGGCAAACCATACATTGAATCAGACAAATATAAACACTGGATCAAATGTTTACCTACCCTCAAGGAAAAACACTGATCTATATTATCTAGCAAGTTTGCTAACATCTTTGACAATCACTTGGCTAATATAACAAACACTTATAAGCATGGTTTAAAATCTAACTAGATCTCCATACAGCCAGATCTGAATGGCTTTTACCTACTTTCTGTAATACCACCACTGCTGCTTTCTTCCAGGTGACAAGCACCTCTCCACCTTTTAAAACACCACCGAAGATCCAGATCTTCATCACTCTGTTCCCAACTAACTTGCAAATTTCCACAGGAATACCATCTGTTCTCAGATACAACCTTACTGACTGATTGTGCATCACTGTTTTATTTCATCTCTTCTTATCTTGGCTATAATATTTGAGTCTCGTCTTCCCCTAACCATGGTATAAGAAAGTCTTCCACAAATAGTTCTATTTGTACCTCTTCTTGGTTTCCCTATTCCTCTACCTTATACAAATGTCCATACATTTCTGAAATATACTTGATACTTACATAGGATGCATAGTTATTTTTCTTGCTATAGGCTCCCTAAGTTTTGCTGCATGTCTTTCTACATTATGTTGCCAAAGTCATTGTGCTAAATGTTTTTGCGCTTCAGTATTGCTATTAGAACAGTTGCTTAACATTTACTTATTTACTTTTCAAAACTCATATATATGTATATATATATATATATATATATATATATTGCCCAAATATTCCTTTAAGTTCCTTTAGCGATCTGCAGTTGCTTCTCTAATTGTTCTGCGAGTCCCCTTCTTCTGCAATAATTTAACCTTTGTCAACCCTTCCCTATTACTTTTCCTATATCCATTTCTCTCTTACTTCCACCACGCTTTTAATATGCATTTTCATTTTATCCCATTTGAAACACACAAGCTAAACCTTAAAACCGCTTTGCGCACACTCCAGCACCACTTCCTGATCTGTAGGTGAAAGTGCTTAGGCGGCTTTGTGACCTTAAAGGATTAACTTTTTACACCTTGTTACACACTACTAAATAGTTCTGTCTCTATACTTCTTACAGTTCTTCCATTTTTGCTGCACCAGTGCCAGCCACTGATTTCGAGGAGACATGGCGTTAGGTATTGCTATGAAGTAGCAAAGGGTTTTCACATTTTATTCCATTTGTAAGCTATCTGTTCTGAAATAATTACTATTTCCCCTAATAACCCTTAGATTGTGCCCACTACCATTTCCTTACATTCCTATCCTCCTAACAAATAAGCTAATGCCTCATTTTTACATTACTACTCTGCATCTTTCACTTAGCTTTATTGGTGCATGACACAATATACCTACTGGATAGGTCTGAAAGTTTTGAATTAAATAGAAGTACTCCTGTAATATATTACATCTAGTCACTCTACACCAGTTATTGTATCTTGGGGAATAATATGTAAACTTGGAGCTTCACCAAATGAATTTGCATCTTCCATATTAAAAATTCTCACATATTTCATACATTTCTTCAATATTTACCCTTTCATATTTTCCCTTATAGGTCCTCCTGGCAAATATACACCACAGCAAATCAGGTTCAAGTCCCCACCCATAAATAACATTCCCTCATGAAAGCTTATTAATTTAGCCCCTCTGCTATTTTTCATTTTTATCAGCAATCTCCTGTCTGATCAACCTCAGTTATCTCTAATTCCTTATGCAGATGACATGGTTATCTACAGGTCAAACACATCTCACTATTATACAAACTCTGCTCCAAGATGACATCCAAACTTATAGTCAATCCTTCAGGAAAAAAAATTATATTTGGAACAAACCAACAATTAGCCAAAGCACCCAGCTAACTTAACATTTAAGATGTTAACAATACCATCATAGAAACTAGCACATCTTTCAAATACCTTGGCATTTGGCTACGTCAGTCTCAATTTTCAGCTACACATTCAAAGCACACATTAAAAAAAAATGAGCACTCAACTGTTCTGGACAAACTATCACCTTTTCTGTCCAAACAAGCCAAAGCTACAATAATCAAATGAATACTCTTATCTCAACTCGAATATAGACTACACACAATAGCTGCAGCCAAAAAAAAAGAAAAGAAAAATGCTTCCACCTTGCAAACCATCTCCAATAAAATCTGCTGGTTTATTACTAACTCTCCCAGTAATGACCACTGCCAAACCCTAGCCAAGGCTAAATGGCTCCCAGTACATTTGAGAGCCAACCTCCCTACTACGATCGCTAATTCACAAAGCCCTGTCTCCTGAGACATCATCCACGCTCACTCAAACATTTCATCAAAAACATACACAATTTCAGGGATATCTCTCAATCTCAACCCACCCTACTAACTCCAAAAACTAAACTTCAGGGACTGACCATGCATTCTCCATTCTAGCACCTAAACTAGGGGACACTATTCATCTCAATCAGTGATGTCCAAAAGTACTCAAAACTTCAGACAACAGCTCGGTGAACACCTGATCATCCACAAAAGTTACAGCTGCACTCACACAGATCACATTACATGAACCCTGCAGCGCTTTCACACATTCCTTTATCCAAATTTCATCCTTCCTTATCTCATCTTGTTATCCCCTTACTGCCTCTCATTCATCATACTTCCCTCTTCTCTTTGCATCTCTCTCACATTTATTCTCCTTTCTATTCATTTCCTTCTACATGTCTCTCTCACATTTTCTTCGTCTTCTCCCCATGGTATCCTTTCCTGCAACTATTCACACTCACGTCTTCTAATGTCTTCCTACCTCTCTATATAATTATATACTGCTATCCCCTGTAGCATAAGCTATCTCATTCATTATGGCTACATCTTATCCAAAAAGCTCTGCTAAGCATGATTCCATTTTTCCGTCCATGTTTTGACATTGTAAAGTATTTTTTGAACTAAATTTTGAAGCATAATCTTGCATCTGTAAATATATATATGCTTTTTAGCATATTCTTGTAACTGTAAATATGTCTTGTTCATTTCTTACAAGATCCTATTGACCCAGGCTGTGCCTACAATTGGTCCACTGAAATCAGTGCACTACCCTGATAAACATGTATAAATAATAAAAACATTCTCCAAAAATTATCTTAAGTGCCGTGACAGTAGAGAGAGAATATAAACACATGCTAGCATAATCCTTCTCCCCCTAACACAAATCTTGCATGAATACTTGTTTTTCTTACTCCAGATGTTACTCTTGCACTAAACTGAAAATTATTAATTTAATCGAGGAAAAAATAAAGCCCCAAAACTTACTGCCCATTTTTTGTATTTAAAAGATATACTATCTTGCATCCTAATTTGTTAATGGACTCTATTACTCTAGCTATCCCTTCAAATGAAAAACAGTATTAGGATGTACAAGTTTATGTTTGTAAGAAACACCAGTCTGTTCATGACATCTGATGTCACTGAAATGCTCTGAAACTCACATTTTAAACATTCTTGAAGTTTTACCCACATAAAAAGCAGAGCAGGAACATAAAGTCATTTAAAGTACCCACTCACTATGACAGGTATCAATTGCTGAATTTGGAATACTATGTGACTGTTAGCCGAAGACAAGTTTCTGTTTTTAATGATATGAATACAAAACAAAAAAGACTCACATGGGCTGCAACCAACCAATCTTTCCCCACTAAGTGTGCTTTGTACCTCATCTGTAGTGGAAGTTTTCTTGTAATGACCAAAAGAGCCGTCTATTATACTGCATGTTATTATTTTAAAAAACGTCATTTAAATTGCTCATACCAGGCTCTAAGAACACCTTCAAACCTCATGGTGATATACATGATAATTTATGTGCTTTCAGCAGCTGTTGGTGCCAAAGTATACCCTCAAGTTCTCAACTGTTTACGTTAATTGTCTGAAAGTAGCATCTATACTTAAATTAGAACTCCATGCATATTTGGATACCGGGTCAGAAAACCCCTATAAAACATTCCATGCTCCAATACACGTTTTTATACACATCTTATAGTTAAAGACATTCCAAAATCATAGTTTCTGCGGGTTTGTAGGAATTATTCCAACAATTTGGCACATGAGAATTCCTCCAACCAGTCAGCCCACAGATTCTTATACAGAGGGGTCAAGCTTAACAGTATATACATCAAGGTAAAAGTTGGTTAAGCAAATCTAATTGGAAACAATAGCTGACATACAGGGATCATCATTCAAACAATAAATAAGCTAGCATTTTTAACTACATCTAGCAGAAATATAGATATTATCATGAATCTTCTCAATAAGTACTCACCAGTTTTACAGACTGTCAGCCAAGTAGATTAACTTCTTCCAGATAAGTGTACATTTTTCGTAAGGGTAAATCCTTGGGTCATGTTTGGGTCATTACAACAAAGCATGAATTACTGGTAAGGTACAAGGCATACCTATTAGGAAAAATCTCGTGGACTACAGACCACATTGGTCTTGTTTGGTTTGTAGTCTTACGATTAAAATTTTTTTTCTTCAGCTAACAGTAGTACGGTATTCCAACTCCAACAACTTATTACCTGACATTAGATATTTTATACCCCTTTATGATCCTGCTACACTTTTTGTTTGGTAAAATTTTAAGATTTTGAGTGACATCCGATTTCAGCTAGACCAATGCTCTTTATAAACATACTTTTGTTCATATTAATACTTGCTTTTGATTTATAGAGATAAACACATTGATGGGTTCTGTTAACAGTAAGTTAGGAGACATTCTATCTTTTAAAGGAAGAAAATTGATCTGGTGTCATTCTTGATAAAAAGCTCTGACATTTCAGGATCAAGTGTTTGGTGGCTGTCACTTATTTCCATCTAAGAAATATTGCTTTGAACAAGCACTGTTTGCCAAGGTTGCACAAGTTGATGCAGTAAATAACACTGGTGCTTTCACGCTTAGACTAATGTTATGCTCTGCACCTTGGGCTTTCAGATGGTGATCTATCGCACCTACAACGGTTGAAGAACTTAGCAACTAGACTGGTTATCTGGTGTTTCAAAAAAAAAAAAAGTCATATCATACCAGTCATGATGGATCTGCACCAGCTGCCTGTTTTGGCTTGTTCTATCTTTAAAATTCTGATGCTCACCTTCTGCAATCTGCATGATTTGGGCCCTGTCTACCTAAACAAGCTGTGGAGACCCTATGTCTTGGTAAGGCAACTCACACTGTCTGGTGCTGGGCTGCTGGTCATTCTGCCTGTGCATTTTGAAAGCTCGGGCAAATAATTTTTCCTATATTGCTCCTGTTCTCTGGAACGGACTACCATACCACACTTGGGCATATGTGACAGAAGCCCTATTTTAGAGATTACCGAGGTTTCAGCACTTTGTGAGAGTCTGTTAGGAGGACAAAAGAGGTGTTAGCACTAAATTCCACTTCTTAAGTTTCTGTTAGCTGAGATTACAGTGATACTTATTACTCACTTGTTTTAAACTAGAATGAATGTGATTTCTCATTGTAGTAATACTTTGACTTGTTACTTAAGAAGGTTTACTGATACTGTTCTTTACTGTAAGTGATTGGATTTACGCATCAAATTCTAAATAAATTACAGAATAGGTATCCTCACATTTATTCAATAATAAAACAAGGTACAACCAAAAACAAACTTAATATGAAGCCTAAAGAGACTTCATTTAATGTACTGGTTTTGTCATGCTTTTCCATACAATGCAAAACATTTTTTTTTTCAATGTACATAACCTTCAAAATATAATCATGAAATAAAAAGCAGCTAGCTAGGACTTCATTGGATTCAGTTTTACCTACCAAATCAAAAATCAGTCAACAAATAAATCACTAACCAATACTGACAAAAGATATGCCCCAAAACACATCTCCCAGTCATATACCAAACCATCAAAAAACAGAGCATCTCCAAATGGAGTGACTACAGTATAAAACTTACTAAAATTTAATGACTCATCTTCTAAGGCTTTACTACCACCGCTACATAAACAACACTCTTCTTACCTGTAATGCTTGACAATACAGAAGCCCCAGGTTCCTTCTGACCATATGCCTAATCCTATGGACCACCAGGCAAGCACCCAAACAGCGAAATCCAGGACCGACAACTCTCCAATCACATCTTCAGCCAGCTGACACAGAATGTACAAATACAGTAACAAACACAGAAACGGGCAAAGCTTTACTATACCTACAATAACCTAAGAAGCACATTGAATATGACAGCAGTTACAATGAATTAGTCACAGCCACCTTAATTAGAGCACAAATAATACAGATTCAAGTTTTTATGTAAGCCAAGGCCAGACCTATTCCTTACGAATTGCTATTTCCTTGTGTACAGCAATCCTAGGTCACACACTTCCAACAAAGGCAATACTTTAACAGTCCACCTGCTCAATAACAGAACACCACAACGAACAGCACAGTAAATGGCTTGGTAGCAACTGGCAAACCAGTGCACATCCTTAGATGTCCCTACGTGAGGTTCGTCTGCTGCCTAAGACAAATATAAAATATAAATGGAAAAAAACACAACCTTAATTAATGGGGGTACGTATAATACAATTACATCTTAATTTTGCTTTGCAACAATTAACCTCCCCCCACACACACACAAAAAACATGTTTAAATGCCTTTCATTATTAATTCTGTGATTAAGGTGGCTGTGACAAATTCAGTGCAACTGCTGTCACATTCATAGAGCTTTTTAACTGTACACCTCATTAAACTGTTAAAAGGATGACTTACAATGACATTACCACAAGCATAATTTGCCAAGCAGCAAGGTAACAGAATTACTTGCTGACAGTTGTAGATAATGACACAACCCATCCATCCATGGTTAACCCCTTTTACCTCATTTTGAACATAAGGTCGGGATGTCACCAACAGTGAATCATCTCAAGCCAAGGTTTACACCACCGGGTGGCTACCCCTGCCATGATAGTTCATTCATACCTTTCACTCGCCATACCTATGGCCAATTTAGAGTGTCCAATCCACCTACTGCATGTCTTTTGAATGTGGAAGGAAATCGGAGCACCCACAGGAAACCCACAAGACCGCAGGGAGGACATCCAGACTCTGCACAGAAGGCACCCCAGCCAAGAATCAAACTGTAGAATCTCTTGCCTTTTGCTGTGAGGCTACAATGCTAATCGCTGCACCACTATAGCCACAACACTGCTAGGTATGGTATCAACACAAACAACAAAACCTTTGCACCAAATCTACACTAATACTTTTTATGTGAGAGTCTGCTTATCACCTAAAAAAGACTAAAATGAAAATAAATGAAAAAAATATTACTCCTAAAACCAGAAAAGCTGTACTGGGGACTTGCACTGTATGTAGGATGGGATTCACAGGCAAGCTGCATAGTACACACTGCACACTTTTACCATAATCAGCCATGCACAGACAAATACAAACTATCAATGGTTCACAGATCCATTTTGCACTCCAGTGCAGTGAGCCCAAATGCATAAAATGAAGTTATGCACTTACCATAATGTTCTATGTGAGTTGTTCATCTTGCCCTCATTCTTTACTGATGGGTTCGGAGCCAATCCCTCGGCTCAGAGTTGGCACCTACTACAAAGCGCGAGGCCAAGTCCCTATCCATGCACCTTGAGTTACCTCAGATCTTGTTTGCTGTGTATAATACCATATGTCATTCTATAACTCCATAAGAGAGAGTGTAGAATGATTGAGTGACCAGGAAGGATCCAACATCTAGGTCTTCTGAGAGCCCAGGAGGGGGTAGGAGGGAGGGACGTAAGAATGAAGGCGAGATGAACAACTCACATGGAAAATTATGGTAAGTACATAACTTCTTTATTTGAAGTTGTTCTATCTCGCCGTTCATTCTTTACTGATGGGTAGCATCCCAAGCACCATCTACCTTGGGTGGCTCATGGGAGCATATTTCTCAGGACCGTGGATCCAAAGGAGGCCCTGTCAACTTTGTAATGAGTGATAAAGGTATGAGGTTTTGACCAAGTGGCTGCCGTGCAAATGTTGAATACAAGGTATGTGTGAGGTTTTTTGTAAGGG